>NW_009218617.1:26297-42589 GCF_000690835.1 Fulmarus glacialis
AAAAAATTACCATCTTCTAACATTGTCTAAGCTACAAGTTTGGAAATTCGTCACCACATATTTAAACATTTTTGGAAGGATTGGGGTTTTTTGCTTCTTTTGGTGTGGGATGCTTTTGCGTTTTTTTTTTTCTTCCAGCATTTATTTAAAATCTGCTCTTGAATTTAAGGTCCTTTTTAAATGCATACTAGAATAATTAGATGCACCATGAAGCAGCTTAAGCTAATTGAAGTGGCCACAAAAACTGTCAATGCAAATTGAGCCATCTGGATGAACAGACAAAAGCTTTGGAAACATTCAAAAGACAGGTGGCATTCAGTTACTTTCCATCTCTTCCTTACAGTATGGTTAGAAAACCGGGAGAAAGAAGAGTAAAACTCTTCAGGCCACTGAGACAAAATCTAGTGTCAATAAGATATTTCTAAAAAGAACAGAATAAGTAACCTACAGTACTAGGGAAAGTTAATGTGGCACCACATGGTAATAAAAAAAGGATAAACTCAAGTACATAAACCAAAGGAGCAACAACTATCCAGTGTGCAAAGCAAGATCAAGCCAAACTGTGAGATAAATGATTATCTTTATAGAGTAATGATCATTTTTTATTTAAGATACTTGACTGGATACAGAATATTTAACTTAAGTTTCAACTCAGTTATACATTTTGTGAAGGACTGGGTAAATCCCATAAGTGTTAATTTTCAAAAAGTGTGAGCATCCATTTTTTCATTTCATGTCTATGAGAATTATGTGTGCTCAAAGGTTCTGAAAAATGAGACTGGATTGTTTTTGAAGCCTTGTTTGTAAATGATCGTGCCGTTTCTTCTTCTCTTATGTATTATATATATCATGCCTATTCAGATTGCCAGGGATTTTTTTTTGTTGGGTTATTGGGTGGAGTGTTTTTTTAAAAGGATGATCATTTAATGTAAACTCATATATTCCTTTGTACAGTTCAGCTTTCAGCCAGGATCTCTAAACAAAAGAAGATATCAGAATTGGGCAAAATTGCTCAAACCTCCTGTTCCATGAAAATGAGCTTTTTATTAAATAGAAAGTACCAAGATGGAATGTCATCTTTATAAAACTTGTCTTTTTCACACATTTACACCTTGACTGCACTTAAGATGATTTTTAAAAAGGCTCCAATAAATAGTTCAATGATTTTTTATAGTGTTTCTTCTTAAGATATTTTGCATAACATTTTACAAAAACAAACAAACCCCAAACACAGGTTTTCCTTTTTAGATTAACAGAAGTTTAAGTTTTTCAGCCTTTTACAAAAAAAAAATTCTAAAAAATCAAGTAGTTCTAAAAATAATAAATAATAACCACAGGAATTACTTGGTAAATCTCAAAAAATAAATGTTCTGTTCTGATATGGTTACGGATAATATTTGAGCTCACCTGGAAGAAGCCCCTGTTGAGAAAAGCCAATGTTTTCACAGCTGCTCTTTTTACCCAAAGATAAATAGTTCTTTTATTGTCACTTACATGTATTGGAATAGCTTCACATTTCAAACACATTTGGATTGTTTCACATGTGCTAACCCACGTGGCTTTCCTATGAACTTTTTTTTGATGTGTGGTATTTCCTTCCAAGTCAGCTGGGGATTCTGGTCATTACACTGTGAAGGGCTGTATGAGTACCTATAGACTAGAGAGACATGGCATCTGATCACTATACAATCATCAATCTGTTAAGAACCCAAACCCTTGGAAATCCAATAGGAGAGCAGCATCCTCTCAGGTCTCCATGCTCTTTCTCCAATAGGTCATAGATGTCTTCTAGGAAGCAGCCTGCCAGCTAGCTTCTGAGGGAAATGTCAGCTATATATTGAGATTTACAACAGAATTAAATGGGCTTTCAGATTTAGTATTTGATGTCTTCACTGGGCTAATTCTGCAAGTATGGCCAGGTTCAACACCTGTAGTTTTTTGGAGTCTGTCACCAGCAATGTCTTAAATACCCAATTTTCTAGTATACGAACTTTCATGCAGTGAGTCATATCATGGGGCAAGAAACTGCAATATTAGGTCATATAGCAGATAAAAAGACATAGTTCTAGGCTGCAAAAGGGACAGGCACCTTTTAGTGGGCTTTTTTTGAACATAGAGGGCTAGTAGGCAGTGTACTTCCCAGCTATAGGAGGATGTATCACAGGGCATCCTTTGCTTCATGACCTCAGAGAAGATGATAGATCATGGATGCTATGGTGTTGTGCTACATGCACGAGATACAGTCCTAGCTGTGGGGTGCCACTGAGCAGAGGCAGAGGCTGTTGTATGAGTTTAGACAGGTAAGATGTGGTAGCTCTGTACCTGTAAACAACCAAGGGTTCCCTGGTGCCAACGTGAGAAATAAAGCTAAATGGAAAAAAGACTATGAAAATCAAGCATAGGTCTATAGGGGGCTACAGATTACCACTAGAGGGTATTCTTGCTCACTACAGTAATTGCCAGCTGAGACTATCTCACATCAGGCACAGAAGTCATGGGGAAAATCAGTGAAAAAAAATCAGGAAAAAAAAATCAGGAAAAATCAGTGAAAAAAAAATATTATCTAAGTGTGGTTGCATCTGTCAACAGTTTTGCTTATTGCACAGGCCTGAAAAGCTTCCATGAGGCAGCTAAAACTCTGCATACTATTAAACCAGGATCTGCTTTAGGGCAGCTGTCCTTACTCAGGTTCTGGTTTCCAGAGCCCAACTGGAATAAACAGATGTAACAATGCTGGACACTTCATGAAATATTAGAAGGAAAATGAGATCATTATTGTCATCTTGGCCTTCATGTAAGGAAGGCCATTTGCACTTTCCTTACAGTGCAGAGATCAGGATTGATTGTGGTTTTTATTTTTTTCAATCTTCTACTTTTTCTTTTTCTTTTTGTTACCAGTATAGAGAGCAAGTGTCTGTGGAGTTACTTGCTGAATAAACCTTAAAATCTTTAAATGACATATTTCAAATAACTTGTTAATTTTATGGAACTGTAACATGAATGTATCATGATCAATGAAAATATGCATAAGAGCATGTTATTAGACAGGTTTTTATGTTTAAGGATGTAAGTTATGTTTCAAAATTAGAACAGTGTTGGTGTTTCACAACTTACATAGGTACTTAATGTCTGATCTATAAAACAGGGGTATTTGTTTCGGATTGTACAGTAATTGTTAGGTAAGTCTTTAGTAGTAAACTTCAGACGTGAGAAATTACATGTAAAATACAGCTGCTTCATTCTTCTGACTTAAATTTTCCTACAAATGAGGGTCTTTTGGAAGCCCTCTATTTGAATGACCTCAAACAAGTTCATTAGTAGGATTACCATTTCAAGTAAAATGGACTGGATTTTTATATTAGTCACCGACAAGATGTAAAATGCTTTTCTTGCTTTGCTTTTATGTTTAATAATTGTAATGTGTTTAAAAAAAATTAATAAAGGTTGTGAATGGATTTGAATAAGAATGGACTAAAATCTTTAAAAGTAATCATGAATCTTCTCTTGAGTAAAGAAAAAAACTTCTGTTCTTCCTAGGTGGTCCTAGTTCAGATTATGTTGGAAACAGAAGGCAAAATTCATTTGTCAAACTTAGGCATCTAAAAGTTAGACATCTAAAACTGAGCTAGTCGCGCTAGGTTCTTCACATAGTCAAAGAAGAGAAATAGGCACCTCCAGAGGGCGATTCAGCTCATCTTAGCATAAGCGTCCAAGATAAATGAGTTGAACAACCTTAGAGGGTAACTGCCTCATATTTAAATGTCTGGGCTTTAGATATCCAAAGTGAAGCAAGGTTAATTCACTCAAAATGACCAAAACCTAGAAAAAGTGTCTATCCTCCCAATATCCTGAAACCAAAGATTGCATTCATTTCAGTTAGTGTCCACTCTCTGATCAGATTCTTTCATCTGAAGGACTCGGACAGATGATGGAGGAAATGGGAGATGGGTGTTGCTCACCATAATCAGAAAATGCTAGGGGTTCTAATATTGTAACTTTGTATGAAAAAAATAAGGCAAAACACTCTAGAGAAAATATAAAAGAAAAAAGTCAAAACTATTTTTAGGAGTAACTTTTTTTCCCACCAAAAAAACCATTCCTAATTGTGTTACTAGATATATGACTGATTGAAATATTTTGACATTTCACATATGAGACATTTTGAGTGTTAACATTTTAGTATTTTCCAATAAAAGTGAGCAGCTGTTCCCTAGACAGTATTCTCATTTTTAAACTTACTTCAAATGTTTTTCTTATTCCTTTTCACCAGCTGTAACAATTTCTACTATTCCTAAAAAGTATTTCTAAAAATGAAACAATTTTTACAAAGGACTCCATATATTAAAACATTCTAAAGTCAGAGAAAACCTTGTGATAATCCAGTTTGATCTGTGGGGTAAAACAGACTATCTGATGTCTACCAGTAAATTCATGTTCCAAACAAATTATTTCCAGAAAAATATCTAAATTTGGTTTAAACATCTGCCCTGATTCTGAATCTACTACAATTCCTGCTCACTTGCTTCTTAAGCATTCTTACAGTTGGCATTTGTGCCCTTGTTTGCATCTGAACTTATTCAATTTCATCTTAAGAAGCGAATCTTACTAAAACTTTGCAGTTTGCAGTCCAGAGCTCTTCATTAAGTGAGTTCTGCTTCCCAATAAAGAGCCACTGAACTGTGGTGAAAGTATCCCTTTGCTTTCTTTTGGTTAAACTAAACAAATTGTTTCATCCTTGTTAGAGAGTTTATTGAAACAAGAGTACTTGAACTTAATAATAACACTTAGAAAGGACAGTCTCCCATCTTCACTGGTGCCCTGAGAGCCAGGGGGGCTGCTAAGAAGTATTAGCTGGGGAGAGGCAGGGTGGAAGAAGTTGGGCAATGCAGCCTCCTTCAAGCCTTTGATAGATTTATGTCTTGTATAAACAGTATCAAGAAGCACACAAATACTCTCTTGCTCCTGAGGAGCTCGAAATCCTTTGTAATTCACAGTGTATTGAATCTCACATCTTGCCTGCAAGCTAGATGAGCATTATCCCTGTTTTAGACAGAGGGAAATGGAGGCAAAGGGAACTTAAATGATTTGCCTCAGGAGCAGATTACCCTTCTGCCTTATTCGCCAGCTTGAGCTTCGGCTTTTCAGTAGATAAAAACATTTATGTTTGAGTGGTATCTGCAAGGGGATAAACATCAGGAAATTTCCTCCTAATGCTACCTGTTGATCTGTCAGTCCCTAGAGATGAATATATGTAATATGCATGATAATTTTCCTCCAGATTGCATAACTTCAAATTTCCTTTTTCTTCAAACAGGGCCTGATTCCAAGCCTGTTGCAGGATGAAATCATTCTTATGAGCTTTGAATTAAGCTTATAAATGTGTCTTCCATTTTAAAATGTGATGTGTACATTAACAAAACACTATTATTTCAGCTATGATGCATTTTTTAAAAATTATTTTATGTTTATCTACAGTTTCATGTAGGCAGAATGATCATCTAGTTATACAGGTAAAATCCAAGTCAACAAGAACAAAAGCTAGTGATGATTTAAAACAAACTAATAACCTTTCTTTTCTCAGTGTAGTTTGCAGCTAGTGTGTTATCTAGGTCAAAGGTTAAAAACACAAAAAAAGAACTTAGCAAATTAACAGATCCCCATTTGAACCAAGAAAACAGGAACATTTTCTCCACCGTGTTGCTGCTAAATTCAGTCCTGTGCTGGAGAAAAGCCGCTGGATGGCAGCCTTGCTCCTCACAAATTAGTGGATCCAGTCTCGGTGAAACAAGCTTTGTCCTAAACCTGCAGCCCGACCGCGTCCTTTGCCTGTGCCCTAGTAACGGAGGTGCCTTTGCCTGATTATTCAGAGGGATAGGGATTCTTCACATGCAGGTGCACTTAATCTTTTCAAGATGTAACAAAGCCCTATAAAGCCGTGCTCTGTTGTGTAAAACGTATTATGTCCGCTGATCTTTTATGTTTATTCAGCTTTTTTGGGGAGGGACGGGTGCCACAACAAAAGAGAGGTAGAGTACAAAGTATGCAGCTTGCATGTTTAAGCAATAAGGAGATTGCTCCATTGTCTAGCGTAAACCCCGCCAGTGTGCAATTTCCTTTTTCCTGTTCTCCAAATTAGTTGGTATGACCAAGTTCCCCCAGGTGGGAATAAGTCCTCCAAACTTCTTGGAAAAAGCTGACTGAGAGTTCTCTGTGCAATGCCACTTTCTCCTTAAAATAACTGGGGAGTTTTGCCAAGATGCCCTGTATCTTATTGCAGTCCTATCCCTAAACCTGCTGACATCAGTGTGGAATTTTACCTTACTAAGTTTGGGATTGAATCTTTTGTTCCTGACAAATATGTTTTGAAACAATAATAATCTTCTGCTTCTACAATATTTTGATTTGTTCATGCTTCTCTGAGATGTTTTTTTCCAGATGGTTAAACAGAGGCAAAGGGTAGGTCAAAGTAGGTAGATTAACATACTGCAAATACAAATTTTTTGTAGGATCCAGGTGCCCCAGTACCGTACGTGGTTTTGGTACAGTTCTCAACATGTCAGTAAGATTATAGCTGAAGAAATCTCATCTCTACTGCCTTGGACACGTGGCAGATCCAGTTACCACTCCCTACTTGCTTTCACCTGCCATGCCCCTGCGAAGGCCCAAGGTATCCCTCTTCCATGACCTGCTTCTGCCAGCTGGCACAGAAGCTTTCCCTGTTGTGTCTGTCACCCTGTAAGTAGAAATATTATCACTGTTCGTGATTTACGACGCTGCTGTCTGCTGACCTTTTGCTGCTTGGCATTTCATCCTCAAGGAAGTAGAGCCTATTCTGAAACCTTCTCATCTCTGTGAAATACTAGAGCAAATCCATGGTCAGTAAAGATTTCTGCTTGTCACTGTGTGGCCTGACATTGCTATTTAGAAGAACTTTTTAACAACAGAGCAAGGACCCTGCTTAATCAGTGAGGATTAATAAGGCAACTGCTGCCCTGTCTCCCCATCCATCTCCCACTGAAGGAACAAGTAAGCTGCTTGTGTAGGAGCTCTTGACCCACCTTTGTTTGCATGTGGCATGTTAAGGAAATTCATTAGATATTTTGGTACTGGTGGTAATTCCAGAACTGATACCCACACAAGGCCAGTACGCACCAGTTAGAAAGGCAAACTCATGAAAAATCCCAAGCAAAACTGTCACTGCTGGTTTATGAACCTCTGAAAAAATCTTGCTCCAAAAGCATCGTTCTCTGCTGTTTCAAGTAAAGGAGAATCTGCATCAAAGGATGAACTGGCATGCAGGTATCCAAGCCTCAGTCTAGGTAAGAAATTACTGCATGCATACCTATTCCAGTTTACAGCAACCCTCTGCCACAAAAGCATAGTTCTTAGCAGAATAATGTTTCCACAAAATAATGTGTGTGCACTACACAAGCATGTTCCTCACTCACTTAGGTCTGTAAAACAAAGTGTCTAAGTCTATCACTGGGAAAGAGCCATAACAATTTTAAAAGCATATTCGTCATCCCATATCTCATAGTTCTCATACAAGGTGAAAGCCTGAGACAATGTAAAGAATTCACGCCACTTCAGCTGAACTATGCAGATGAGGTGCTTGAAGTGGTGAACTGGTGACCGGGAGCTCTGCTGAGTAGAGGAGAGTGCCTAGGGTATCATTTAGTCACCTAAATTAGATGCCTAAAGCTACAGTGTGAAGAATATTTCCCTTTTCGCGTATTTTATTAAGATGTCAAGATCTGAATGTTTCTATCCAAATCATCGCATATTTCTGCGATATCTATTGATTTTCTTGTTCCTGTACATTTGTTTTGCACGTGGTAAAGTATTGCACTGTACTGCAGATGTAACATGTTCAAAAATTCAAACCCTACCAGGTGGCTGCCTCTCAAGAGCTTTGGATTTAGTTGTAGAATATGCAGACATCACCCTCTGTTGCTCTGGAGGGAGCCTCAATGGAAAACACAATCAGATGAAGATAAAATCCTCCACAATAAGTTACTACAACCCTTCTGCACAGCTGAGACTGAGAGCAAACAATCGTCTCTTGCCTTATCAATGGAATCTGAACACAAGCCACCCTGGAGCCTAACTCTACATTAGTGAAGTACAAAAATACACTTCTTAAAGAGCAATTACCACATCTGAAATACACCCCCAGACAGCAGCAACCATCCACTGAGACATGGCCAAAACACATACCAACTTCTTTCCAAGTATTCAGCACACCAGAAAGTAAGGTGTACAAGAAGTGCTAAGGGAAATCTGAGTCACTGTCACTGTTTTAGGCTCATGTCTATCGTGCTTGGTGAAAGATGTCCATATTCTTAGCGACTTTGTTGATAGATATCATCAACACCGTATTTGAAGAGGCAAACCTATCATCCACCCTGCAGCCTGCCTAAGGCTAAAAAAATCTCAACAGAACTTCTATGCCATTGCCTTCTAGCAAACCTTCTATTTATAAATAAGATAGGTGATAAACTCTTAAGGAAATAACAGCAAAATTCTCTTTCCACCTTTAATATCCTAGACTGCTATAAGCATCAGCTCGGTCCAGTTGGAAATGAGAAAAAGCTTTGGCAGTCATAAAAGACAACTTTTTCTTCAAAATAGTTACAAAAATAGTTACAATGTTCTTGAATTCATATAACATTGACAAATAACATACCCATCTGTGGCAGTGATGATGACTATACAGGACACAAAACTGGGTAAATAAAAAATTTATATGATAGATTTTATTAGTAGTAGTTATGACTTCTGGTCTTGTTTTTCTTACTCACATAATAAAACGTGTTTACAATGACTATCCAGTAGAATATAAGAATTTCTATTTTGTGAAGAGCTACTAATTCAAAGTTTTTGAGGCAGCTGTGTAGTGCCTAGGACCTCTGAAGGAGACTAACACTAACATCAACGTTCAGCCTTCAATTTTCTTTTTTTGACACAGGTCAGTCTCTTTGAACTGGGCTACTGGAGTGGACATCATTTCAAGGTCTGACCTTAGGCCTTCATCTCTTTTGGAGTGAGCTATTCACTCAAAAATAAGGGTGACAGCATCTCAGTTGCTCTTCTTCTGCTCTGCCAAACTGAGTTGGCCCACCTACAGCTCTTTACTTTGAGAACCTGGGACTCATGGTTTTGCTAGTCTATGCTAGTAAATGAACGAGAGCCAGGGTTTGGGCTCAGGTCTTGGCTCACAGTTCTCCACAATGTCTAATTGTTAATGCATTCCCTCTTACAGTTTTGGCCCTTTGTCAGCTAGGGCTCTCCATACTTACAGGAATGGATTGGGGGGTAGAAGATGCTGTTCCCAATAGGCAATTTGGTTGTGCCCCACTCGGGTGGAGAAGAGAGCTCAGTTGTGTGGCAGGTACCATGTTGTGCCACATGCCCCCAGGATCACCCAGCATGTTTTATCTGTTCTGTACAAGTAACAATAGTGACCATAGTGATCAACACAACCAAAATCACTCCTTTGTTATCCCTCCTGTTTCAAGTATTTAACCAAATTCACGGCTCTGTGGATATTTTCTGTTTGGAGGAAAAATTTGAAGGAGGCAGAATGACACTCTTTTTCTTTTTCTTCTTTTCCTTTTCCTTTTTTTCCTTTTCCTTTTCCTTTTCCTTTTCCTTTTCCTTTTCCTTTTCCTTTTCCTCTTTCTTTTCCTTTTCCTTTTCCTTTTCCTCTTTCTTTTCCTTTTCCTTTTTCTTTTTCTTTTCCTTTTCCTTTTCCTTTTTCTTTTCCTTTTTCTCTTTAAATATAATTCTTATTATTTACAAAGAATGTTTAAAGATTTGTTTTCCTCAACATAACAGGAGTCAAATAACTAGAAACAACAACACAACAACAACAATGTTGTTTAAATATTCAACTTATTTCCAGGAAGCACTGAAAGCAGTGTTTCTCTTAACATTTCTCAGAGTCACATTCTGAGTATTTACTTAAGCATGTTTTTTTCTTATTTTACTTTTTCTGCTCTTCTATATCTTTGATTTTTTCCCTGATTCTTCCTCATAAACAAACTTAAGAAAACCAGAGTCAAGGACATAAGGTATCATTAATATGCCATCATTTTGGGCAAAGGCATGTTCCTCCACTCTCTATGTGGTAGAATGTCTTATTGTTTCCACTGTTTAACTAAGTGAACTAATTTACATGTAATTTATTGTTACCATAAGTGAAAGGCAGTTAGTATACTTATCCTGTAACAAGATGTGGAAGTGAACAACTATTCTGAAACAGAAAATACCATCTCGCACATCTTTCTTGAGTCCTGCCAACACAAAACAAAGGCTCCCATCAGCTAGGCTTCCTCACTTACAGGGATCTGGTTGCCAATCTGTTCCGCTTCAGCTCTCTTCTGGTTTGAGGTTGAAAGTATTTTTTAACCTGATGCTGTATGTTCATTCATTGCCATTTAGAGCTGCTTAACAGCAGAACTTCTTAACAACAGACACAGTGTGAATTACATGCATATTCAGCTAATGCATAAGATATTTACTGCAGTATCTTGCCGTTTCTTATATCCTGGACCTGCTCCCTCTTCCCCAACAGTGTCCCTGCCTGTGATTTCTCACATCCCAGTTGATTTGAGATGTGGGTTATCTGCTCATCTTACTTTCAAAGAGCAATACTTCTGGAGGCATGTGGGTTATCTGATCATATGTGAGAAAATATATTCACTGTTCCTCCTCTCAGCCAATTTTTACTGTGAAAAACCAGATGCAGATTTACCAAAGGCTAAATCTGAAAACATCAAAGCCTGCCAAATGGCTATGCTGCTAACTGAAGGGACTATCTGAAAACCACTGTGCGTCTGTATAGTGTTCTTAATATATTACCTTATGAACCCAAAGAGTAGTAATATTTACAACGCTCAATTAACATAGTAACTTTAGTATTCATTAATCTTCACAGGCTATTCCAAGTCTGCTGCATTAAGAATGAGAAATAACAGCAGTAAAATGATCAAAGAAGGTTATTTTATTTGTTTCCAGCATCTTCTCACTCAGACAATTCCCTGCAGTGATTGCATTGTCTTTTGTGGACACAATCCTTAATTGAAGGGAACTGGGGACATCAGAAGGTGAAGGATAATTTACAAAGAGAACTCCAGGTGGAGGAAAACACCAAGCAAATCCTTTTTGTGAATCATAACCAAAACTGAATCATATAAACAGAAAGAAAGGTAAGAGAGAATAAAACACAACTGACAAAGGTCAACTAACTCATCTGGATAGAAGCCATCACTTTGTGGGAAATGGAAAGCAGAAGGAAGTGACCATCGAGTATTCCCTTTATAACGGGCTGACATCACTCAGTTCTCTGCTGGACAAGGATATCATATTGTCTGTGCTCCCATTTTAGGACAGTGGGGAAAGCCATACCTGGCTGTAAATTTTACTGCCATTATGTTTTTGTTCTCTGGAGATTCTAGTCTGACAGCAGGAAGACAAATATTGATACATCAATGAATGAATATTCTTCTGGATGATTACCTTTGTGAATACTCTTGTTCTGCCCTAATAAATGGTAATTCAGAAAATTGTTGTCATTTAGTCTACTTCTGACAAATAAAAGGGAAAAAACAAGCCTTACTTCCTGAGTCACTGGATTATCAAGGGCAGTAGGAGATTAGTGTATTGGGAAAGGAAGGAATAGCTTTATGAGGATTTGGGAATCTCTGAGACCTCATCACCATCAGTGACCTTCAAGACCTTCCTATGTGAAAATCCAGCTGGACACCTGCTTCTCCCACTCTGTGGTTTGCAACTCTTTACCTATTATATTTGTCTGAGCATATTATGTTCTCCATAGAAACACTAAATTCCCTTATGTGAAAACTAACCCATATGGAGAAATCATATTTCCCAGATAGTTGATCAGATATATTTCATATGTTTGAAAGATACTGTGTAGTTTATATAGAGCTGGCTTGAACTCATACCACATATAACCTCTGCTATGGAACAAGATACGTTTTCAAATGAGTGAGAATATGAAAAAAAGATTGAAAGGCTATATTATATATCAAAAAAGCAGTTAGTTTCATATCAGACAGAAATTGTGGTAAGGAATTTGGGTTATTTTGTAGATGTTATATATTTTGTGAATAATTCTGGAGCAGTACAAACACAAAGCATGTGGAAATACATATTGCAAGGCCATTTATTTAGGACGGACAGACAGTCTTGTGGTTTCAGACTTGGAAAAGCTGGGTTCATTTTCTGATTGAGGCACTCAGGTAATGTTACCCAGCCACTCTGTTTATCCTTGGGCTGAGTTCTCAGCTGTAGAGCAGTGAGAGCACTATTTCCTACACATGTCATGAGGAAGAAAGAAATCTGCTAATGAAGACGTGATGATATAGGGTATCTAAGAGCCTTTATAGATCAAGTCACATTCTGATTATATGCCTGAAAATTTTGCTATGATTGCTTATAATTAATAAAAATTCAGCTCTGTTAACTGTGTCAAGATGTGATAACTCTAAACCCTAAACTGTTTGGTCAAAATAAGACATACTTACTAAGACGACTTTAGGGGAAATCCAAGTGGTTTAAGAAGTGATTTTTCAATTGATTATTCTTTCTCTACAAAGAGCTGTGTCATTTCTTGCAATATTCAAAGGAGCCCACTAAATGAAAGACCATTCATAAAAGAAGATTAAGAAAAATATATATGCTTTTTAATTAAGTATTGGAGGCACTTCAGCTGTCTTTACAATACATTACAAAGGTAAATGTTTAATAAAGATTGGATAAATAATCCTCCAATTTAGTTTAAAAAATTAGTTGACTTTTTAAGGAAGAGGTACTTTTAATCTAATAGTTATGAACAAATGCTGAGATAAATAATCACTGTGGTTTCAAATATATACAAATGTCTTTCCTCTTTCAGTCTGTTATTCCACTCCAACACTGAATTCTGATTGTGGGCAATGATGTGCTAAATGTTCACATATATACACTGACATCCCCTACAACCTCCACCATGGAAGACACAGAAGTTCATACACTAAACAATGAAGTCCTGAAGGTGTTTTGAAAGTTACTTAAGTGGGAAGTGCAATGACTATAATAAACAACTTAAAATAATCCTGATCCTTCTATGGATACAAGTCGTATTTCTTATCAGCATAGTTTTCTTTTGATTATTCACTGAATTCTGTTGTTTTTAAAGAGCTGTTAGAGTGAATTAAGAAGACACTAGGCTGTACTCTGCCTGTGGAATCAGGTTTATTTTTCTTTCTAGTTATTCCTTATGTGAGTAATCTGAAACAAGTGATAATCAGTACAATTTTTAACGAAGACTTATCACAGCTGTCATCATAATTGGTTTCCCATGATGCTTATAAAAATAAAATGGATAATGATAGAAGAAGTATACTCCTATTTTTTGCATTGTTCTACAGAGTTCAGCTGCGCAATTGGTTTTCTCACAAAATCGGTGAAAATGTCTTTGGCATTTTTCTCATTTTGTATGACAATACTCGGCAATAGTTGGGTAGCTGTTGTGCTAAAGCAATTGCTTATTAGACTAACCACTTGTATCTCAGTATTGTCTGGTGCTTCCTCCCAGCTGACTGTCATATTGAACTGCTCTTTCTTGTTTTAGGCTGTAATGACACCTTAAAGTGTACTTTATCGTCTTATATTCAAGAATTAGATTATTCACTTTGAAGCAGAACAATTGTTGAACTACAACAAATGCTATTAATGTTAAAACAGGAACCAAACTATCATTTAATCTAAGCAGAAACATAGAGAATATTAGGCAGACGGAATGTAATTAGCAAACTTCAAAAAAAATTTGATCTTGAGTGGTGCCATTAAATGAAGTTATCAGACAATAAGTTCAGAAAATGCAAAATAATGTATCACCCTTTGCTCAATAGGTTAAAATGTGTAACTACTTACGAAAAAGTTATTGTAGATGGTAATTTTTTTTATGGATTCAAAGGAGGTTGCAAAAATTCATGGAACAGAGGATTGCATTAATAGAGGTGCACAGAAACTACCTCTGGACCATGAGGTTCCTGGGCTACACACTGTTGAAAGCTAGGAGATTATTCTGGGGAATTGTCACTACAGTTGCTTAGTTGCTTGTTATAGTCTTATGTGCAAGTTGACATTTGTACAGTGTTGTAGACAGGTAGTTGGGCAACATGGACTTAGAATCATAGAATCATAGAATCATAGAATCATTAGGGTTGGAAAAGACCTCTAAGATCATCAAGTCCAACAGTCAACCCAACACCACCATGTCCACTAAACCATGTCCCTAAGCGCCTCATCTACACGTCTTTTAAATACTTCCAGGGATGGTGACTCCACCACTTTCCTGGGCAGCCTGTTCCAAGGCCTGACCACTCTTTTAGTAAAGACTTCTGGTTTGATTCAACATACTCGTTCATATATGCTGTTATGTTATGAAGAATTCATAATGATTGCATGTTCTCAGAGGGATTTTCTAAAGTATCTAAGAGATTTAAGAGAATAGATCTCCTTAAAGGAGTATGAAGCCTGTTCTTCAAGGGTCAACAAAAAACTCTTAAGAACTCTCAAGTTTAGTTTAGCTAAGAAACTCCTACCTTAAATGTTATCAGAAGTTAATCAAACTCCTAGATCTGCAAAATGACAGTTTCAGAACAAAATAAGAGTTCTCACAAGAGTAGTATTATTTACTGACATTCTCTCAGCTGCACGTAGAAAAGAGCATTCTGTCATGTCATATTTGGGAAAACCTGCCTCTTATGTGAAAACAGAAACTCTGTAAGAACAAAATAGTTACTGAAAACAAGCAAAAAAAGGGATCAGAAAATTTGGGCCTTGATGGAAAAGGATTTGGGTAAGGTCTAACCACAGTTTATGAACAGCAGGACTCTCAGTGGTTTTATTTCTTCTGAAATGTGAAGATACTTGTCTTCCTGAAGACTATTATGTTATGTATCAACTCAAAAATGGAATCCACCCAAGGGTACCAAGGGAGCTGGCGGAAATGCTCACCAAGCCACTTTCAATCCTTTATCAGCAGTCCTGGCTAACCGGGGAGGTCCCACTTGAATGGAGGTTAGCAAATGTGACGCCCATCTACAAGAAGGAGGATCTGGGGAACTACAGTCCTGTCAGTCTGACCTCGGTGCAGGGAAAGATTATGGAGCAATCATCTTAAGTGCCATCACACAGCACGTACAGGACAACCAGGTGATCAGGCCCAGTCAGCATGGGTTTATGAAAAGCAGGTCCTGCTTGACTAACCTTATCTCTTTCTAGTCAGCAAAGTTCAGCTTTGTTTACACCATTAAGAAATCCTGAGCACAGGATGAAAGAGATTAATAAAGACAAACACACTTCATAAAAATAATACAGAAATTTACCACATCATCCACAAAGATATCCAGTCAAGCATGAGGAAACTTCAGTTTACAGTACCTTGGTAATGAATGGTACTGCAAACTGTATTACCTTGGTAATACCTGCAAGCTAACAAATGTAGTGCAGATTTATTTTAGCCTCCCAAAGCTCTATCATGATTGTGTCTACTTCTAATTGAATGAGCAGCCCTGAATGCTTCCAAACAACCTAACTTTCCTCATTCCTCAAGAAAGAAGAGAGAAAACTGTCTTTGAAATCTTAAAGCATAAGGTATCTTCTAAGCAATGAGCATTAGGAACAAAGTTTCCTTGTGAGAAGGTTATCTCATTACTGCTGGTTGAAAATCTGTTTACACCTTCCTCTGAGGCAGCTAGTACTACTTGTCTTCTGAAACATGGAACTGAATGACACATGTCAATTTTGTAGGCCAGTATTGCAGTTCTATATTAATCCATTCCTATAAAGTATCATTTCAGGAAAGATGCTGAAAAAAGAAAACCCAGACTCGAAACTGTTGGCTTAAAATTCAGACTGAGCTCTTTTTATGATGTGAAAATATCCTTCTTGGTAATACTAGAAGCTTATACCCCCTAGAGGTGTTTATATGAAAACCTGACAGTTCTATTTAGTTTTATTCTGCAAGTCTATTTCAAACATCAAGATCTACTGCAGAAATCTGGAGAGTCATTGTCTGGCGTTGAAAGTGTTGTCACTCACCTTTCCGAGTGACAAC
Organism: Fulmarus glacialis; assembly: GCF_000690835.1. Taxonomy (NCBI): domain Eukaryota; kingdom Metazoa; phylum Chordata; class Aves; order Procellariiformes; family Procellariidae; genus Fulmarus; species Fulmarus glacialis. The sequence goes on from NW_009218617.1 coordinate 42,430, forward strand.
AGACTGACACATAATTCCAGAGGTAGAAAAGAAATGTAAACTTTTATGTAAAACAAATAGTGAGATCAAATTAACATTTCTTGATGTTATACCTAAAAGCCAAATGCAAAATCAGGGCTAAAACATGTATAGCAGCTTCATCATACTACATACGCAACAC
>NW_009218617.1:42607-117270 GCF_000690835.1 Fulmarus glacialis
CCCTACCAAAACAGCTTCCCGTACAGGGCCTGACCTTGTCTGAATGCCTCAAGCCATTGCTTTTAGTGACTCATGGCAGGAAATGCAAATCCTGGCTTGATCCCATTCCATTAAATATAATGGTAGAATTTCCAAAAGCTGCGATGGAAGGAGATTTCATTCATTTCTGAGAACTTTTCCTGATTTTTAGCAGTCCATTAGGTCTGTAATAGTCAAATGAACCGGAAGAGCTCAGTGCATGTGCATGTACCCATTCACCCTTCAAACAGAAAACTGGGGCTTTAGAGGTTACCAATAATTGTAACCACTTCTTATATTTATTATGAAAATATTACATATTTTTAATTCTTTTAGCATTGTAGTTCAATACTATTGTGATGACGTGGATAAATCCTTCTGGAGATCTCTGGTGTTGGGGTAAAATGCTAGTCCAAAGGAGTGACAGAGGTAAAACACGGCAGACTTTATTCAGGATCATCTACCTGCTAGGAGTCACTGGAATACTAGATAATGCATTACGGATACAGTTCCTTGGCACTGCTAAATTAAGTTCCACTTTGGGAAGGCAGTGTAAGGGGGTAAATACTAGGATGCTGCCTTGCCTTGGGAGAATGAATAAGTATTCCTCAATAGATCACATTACCTCCTTGTGATACGTGTGCTGGTTCTACAATATGAGTCTGACCCAACTAGTCTAAGAGCCAAGGTTTAGCAGTTATACAGTCCATTTTATGGCCTTGATAAACATTTCTTTTCTTAGTGGTGGATATTTTCAACTGGCTTACAAGGAACTCAAAAGTGTTCAATGCCTGTAATAGAAGCAACTTTCATACTAGTGACAAAATAGGAAATAATGTGTTCTAACATTAAATACCTAGATTTGAAAATGAAACAAAATTATAGAGACAGTGAGATTTGAATAGAGACTGCCATTTTGTGATCTTATTTTCTATGAATATTAAAATAATATTTTTTCATGTTTTCTCAATAAAAAAAACATTGATATTTTGTTCTGGTATTGTTCATTTCTGTCCAAAGCCCAGCCCTAATCTTTCAGTGGCCACAGAAAGATTTACCATGATTTACATGGTAAAAACTGCAATTTGTGAGGGCACCATACCTGGGAGTATCCCTGGAGCCTTATTTAAGGTTTCAGCTTCTTCCAGATGCAAGAGTTACAAAAAAGGATTTAGTGTTAACAATAGTTCCAAGTATTTGCAGAAATGCTTTCCTATCAGGCAAGAGAATGTACAGTTGCCAACATATTGTCAAAGCACAGTGAATGCCAAACAGGAGAATTTCTAGGAGACAAAGAACTATTATTTGCTGAGAATGCGTGTGTTCCACTCAGTGTCCAAAGAAGATTTTTTCCAACTGTATTGTGTCTGCTATTTTGACATGCATCAGTGAACTATAAATAGTTTAATTCTTCTACATTCAACCATTTCTCCCCCTCCAGCTAGTGAAGATCACAGAGAAGTATAATATGTGGAATACTTATCATAGTTTGAAGCCCTGTATATTCAATTGCTTTACACTGGCATCGAACAGTTTAACTTTCATAACTAACATTTTGAGCCATAGTGAATAGCACAAAGATTGAAATTCATACCTTTCAGTACCCTAACTGCTTGATAGATTCCAGTCAATAAAAAAGGTTGTGGAGCAAACAGCTTTATTTATTTGGGTGAGGACCTAGCTCAGTATACTGGTTAGCATTAAAGACAAAAATTACTATTTGTTGATTTCTAGAAGTATTGGCATGTTTATAAGAGTGGTGTGTGCACATAGGTGATTAATAAAGGGAAATACAGTGAAAAATTCCACAATGCTCTAACAGACTTAGATCCTCTAAATTTCAATTACCGCAGAACAAAAAAGATCACTTCTCCTTAACTATCTAGTATGCAAAGCAGCACAAGCAATCTTTTTCATCTGTACTGGACATCAGACAGCTATTAAACTGGGGCAAGAGTTGAGCCTACATGATCTTTGCACAGAACAGCAATTAAAAATCAACTTACATGAAAAGACTCAGGCATGATGCAAGAAAACATTCTGCTCCAGAGCATACCATAGGAACAGCAACATGTGAGTAAGTCACAAATAATTATACAAGAATGTGCTTAAGCGGATGTCTGATTCAGGACCTCTGATGAGCATGCAGATGTTTCAAAAACAAACACAAAGTCCAGTGAGGTGAGAAGCTTTTCATTATACTCACTGAGCTTTACTCAGCTCCTAATTTTTTTGCAGTATAGTCACTAAAACAACAACCTGACATGACTGAAGTTGTAATTTTTTTTCTTTTGTTTTCAAAACTTAATTCATCTTATTTTAGCAATTTTCTTTTAGGAACTGTAAAATTATTTCTCAATTAAAAGCTGATATTTAAAATCTTTAACCTGTAGCGAGTTACCTTAGACAAAACTATAAAACCCTAAAAATAGGCCTTTATAACAGAAGTGCAGGCAAAACCCTAACGAAAAGAACACCAGTGGCCCTACTATAATAATAAAATAACAAACAGAAGAGGAAAGTTAAGCCTTCTTTGGAGGAACTTGCACAGTCTGTCTGTTTGTCCTGGTTTATTGAGCTATTCAATGTGGTATTGTTCAGTGAAAGCAGAGTTTATAGAAATGCATTTTTTCTATGTAGTGCTACAAACCAAGAAAAAAGTGACATGTGAAACTAAAAGGCCTAGGGGAATGGTCATTGCAAAACATAGCTGAAATGTCTGCATTTCCTTTGTCTGCTCTTTTCCTCTCCTGCCCCCAGCTATAGCAAGAAATGAGAAGTTCAAATCGAGGCATATTTGGTATTTACTTAATGTAAATCTAGCAGAATTACCATAGTCTCTTTATCCTTTTTCTATGCAGAAACATGCATCTCCATTTGCCTCTGCATAAACAATCATAATTCATGCTAACACATTTACAAGAAAAAATGACTGTGAAACTCCCACAGAAATTAATATAATATATTTGTATGAAGCATAAAAGTAATACAGGCTGCAGATTTACTCCATGTTGAAGGGTGTAAAGAGGAATTTTGTTCCCAGGGCAGACCATCAGATTTAATTTACACCAGCCTGTAAGGTGGAATGTCCTGAAAAAGCATTGGGCCTGTACGTGAAACAAGATTCATCCTTCAAAACCTATTCAAAATGCCTCAGACGTAGCTCAGCGGTACGTGTTAGTGTATTGGTAGACATGGCAGACTCATACATGAATTGAAGACCTAGCTCTCTTTTTTCATGGGGTCTTCTTTGCTCAAAGAAAAAGGATTATAATCCTGTGCACATTAATTCTTAGTAACTGTTTAGGTGTACATTCTACCTTTTTTTTTTCAGCGTCAACTAAACGGGGTCAATTAAAATAAAACAGAGTTGTACTGTTGGGGTACGGTTGGTTATTGTAGGCTTTCGGAAGGCAGAGATCTCTAAATCTGGAAGACAAACAACCTCAGGTGATCAAGAGCAATTCAGGAAGGACTGTTTGAGCCTCTTTAGCTGCAAACACCAGGCTCCAGCTCATGGCCAGAGAGCCTTGTAGCAGTGTAGAGCAGTATGGAGCAGAACTTCCCTCGCACCTAAAATTTGTTGAGGGTTCTTATATTTTAGCCTTCATCACCACATTAGCATCTGTATTGTTTCCTAAGACCTACTGCCTCAAAGGGCAAGTCTGACATAGCCCCACTTTCTTGAGTCTCCACAGAGGAAACACGAGACTTACAAGGATGTTTACTGACCCGCTGTCAGTGCCTGAGTGCACGCAGGGACCTTAATGTCCTTTCCCACCCCTAGGGCTCCCCTGACCCTGCCCGTGGCCCAGAATCCCATTCCAGCCCCCGGGCCCATCAGTCCTTGCCCAGTGAGGCTGTAGGATGCCACATCCATTCCCACCACAGCCCTGCCCATAGGCCCTGTCAAGCCAGGTCCACCTGCAGGCTGACATTCAGTCCCCATCCCCAGGGAAGTGCCCTGGCTGCCTGCCGGCCTGCCCTGCTCCTGGTGGGGGGGACGGCCCTGGCTGCCAGGTCGGGCCCTGCTGCTTCTGCGCCTCCACGGCCCAGTCAGCTGCTATCCCTCGAGATTCCTTGATAGACATCTTCTTGTGTTGAAACTCATAGTTCAACTATAATATGAAGAATGTTTTTTACTGCCCACCAAGGCCTGATTTTATCCGTGTTGATGAGAACAGAACATTTTTAGGTCTAATACTAATGGATGTGGCAAGAGTAGGCTGCATGCTAGTTTGACTGGAGCGCCTGGACACAGAGCAGCTCAGGGAGGGCTGGTCATCATAAATGGGGTTCCCCATCTGTATTGAAGAAGACATTAGACTTGAACAAGGACTGTAGAAACTATATAATGACTTTTCTGGGTTAATATTGAGGCAAGAGGAGCTCCGTTTCCTAAAGGGGTGAAAAACTGCTATGAAAGGAAGAGAAGTTGTTTTCTTAACCTAAGTGAAACTTTTTCAGTATGGAAATTGTTTCACTACGGCTTTGGGATTTAGCTCAGATCATCCTGAAGTTCTCCAAAATGTCAACCTTTGATAAATTCCAGGACAAAAAAGTCCCAAACAAAGCCTGTCCTCCACAGTTTCTAGTTTTTCTGTGAAGCTCCTCCAAGCTTTCACTCGAGTATTTCTGGGGAGCAAAGAAGCTGTCTGGTTGACTAATACTCTGATCTACTTGTATCCTGTTACTGAGCATTCTGGGGAGAATAGTCCTTTTGTTTTAGGCTTTGGAAAAAGCCATCATAACTTTGCCTCCCATTAAATGTATGTTTGATGGGGAGCTCAGTGAATGTGACCTGTAAGGAAACAAAATAGTGTGTTTCAGTCTTTACAAAGGAAACATTTATAACAATTTATAGCTGGGGCCGCCAAACGTGTTCTTCAGAGATGCACTAGAATTACATGTAGAGCCTCAAATACTTTAGGGAAAAGGGGACTGAATCTCAGTGAAAGCTGGAGGTTTAAAAGTGTGTGTGTGTTTATATATAACTATATGCATATATATGTATGAATAAATAAGCATTAAAATCCAAATGTTTCTTTTCTTCCTACTCAATATCAATGAAGGTTGTCCCTAGGCATTGACATTCCTGGCAATATAGCAAAGTAGTAACAAAGGACAATCAGTTTAGCTGTGCTCTGCAGGGTATTCTAGCAAAGGACACAGCATGGCTACATCCAGAAACAAGGGTCATCCTTTGTGAGTATTCATAATCCCTGCATTGGACAGACAAAAAAAAAAAATTAGTCTGGTCTTTCAGTTAGTAGATTCACGGCTTGCCACATCCATTCTGTCCTTGTTGTATTTGCAGATATCTTTTGTATCCCACTGAGTTGCCTGGCTGCTGCTGAGGGCTTATTTTCATTTTCAGAAGACAGTAGTAACCATAAAGTATCCTTACAACATCCTTTTGAAGTGGACACCTCTATCCTTGCTTTACAGGAAGGAATACGGGCGAAGCTGAATGTATTAGTGATGAATAAGTACTACTGGTTGATTCTTCAATTCTGTATGTGCCAGATGGAAATAATGGTACTTTCTTTTGTCCACTTCTTGTCTAGTGTATTTAAACTTCATGCTTTCCAGGGCAGCATTTGTCTCATTATAGCTGTTTGCACAATGCTTAGTGCCGTGGCATATTACTTTTAGATAGAGCCCTCAGGCACTTCCAAACAGCTGCTAAGTTTACCTAAGGATACAAGGGTATGTCAATAGCAGACAGAACCTGATTTATTCTACTTGCTATCTATGCAAGCCAGTTTCCAAAAGGAAGCAGCATAGCTGTACTAAGCTATTAGCATGGCACAGAGTGAATTTCATCAAGTACAGCAACTTGCTAACATTCACATGGCTTCCAGGCTGATTTACGGTTTGGTTCATGGGCAGAGTTGGAGGGGGTGTGTGTGTATGTGTGGCTTTATTTGCACAAGCCCAGGCACTTGTGCCAAAAGATAGGCTGAAGATAAGTTCGTAGCTTTCATTTCAGGCATTATTAGTTTGTAGTCTTCAAAAAGAAACAATAAACGCCTTTAATAAAAATAGCAATCCTTCTGGCCTAGTAAACAGAGCTCATATACATTGATAGCATTATATTGGCAACAATGCACTCCATATGCTCATGAAGGTTACAGGGCACATTTCCATGTAAACAGTCAAGACAGGGAACTTCAAATATTTGGAAGAAATGTTTATTTAACAACTGAATACATGCTAAAAGAAATAATTTACAGCAGCAGTTTCATTACATTTTTTTCTCTCCAGTTTTCTAGTTCCCATCTGAATTGAAGTGATAAATACAGAAGTAGAATTATTTACTACCCAGTGAGGAATGCGCTTAAAGAATAAATGCATAACTTCGGCACTGGTATAGCAAATAAACCACCTTATCACCTGTGTGGCAAAATCTTGCATTTTAGTATTATGCTGAACACACTGAAATGGAGTACCTCTAGATAACAGTACTTTACACTGTACCTCCTTATCTAGTCAAAAATATTTACATCTCTTTTGGCTAATGTGTAGGTAGCAAAAACTGAACTATTAAACACATACCATTGATATTCACTAAATAATACATAAAAAGGATCAGTAAATGCGCATTCACATGCATTTAATTTAATTTTATTTTTTACATAGTGACTTTATTGGGTCATGAAGATTTAACTCTGTTCTGCAAAGATGCACATTTTCTCAGTTTGATGTTGTAGTTGAACATAACCATACAGTTTTTAGGAGCCATTGAACAAATTCCCATCTTCAGTGATCCATGTAAGTGCAAAGTGTAGATGAGTAAGATTAAGATCCAATGCATTTTTGTTCCTTGCAAATGGATATCTTAAACCAAATCAAAATAGATCTTTCTGGTTATAAATGAAATCCTTTATTTCTCTCCAGCTTAAACACAACTTTTTACTTACTTTTTCTGAAGTCTGTAACTAGAGGTGTAGAGGGTTTTATTGATGATTTACAGAAATACTGGTTTTACCTTTATCTTCAAACCTTATGTTGCTTTAAACAATGACACAAATGGGGGTATGAATTTTACTGAAGCTGCAGGGCATCTTTCTATACATTAATTCATTAAGGCCTGTGTTCTTTGAAAAAAGTTCATTTCATATCAGTATTAAATGCTGTTTTCTCTTGACCATAATATGAACCTGAAAATAAAAAATTTCCACTGCTGGTTTGACCTTCTGCCCTCTTTTTTATATAAGCAAATACAAAGACATAAACAAGACTGCTCATGTCAGCGAGGATTAGATTAAAGTTTGTAAGATCTGATCATATCAATTGTCCAATTAGACTGCCAGGTTATGGTAAAAACATTGCAAGTTCTGTAATTTTGTTCCCAAAGATTATCTTTCTCTGTATAGAAAAACATATCTTAGAATCCTGACATAATTTAATCTGTTTCTTCTTCAGGGGTGGTGAAAGAGGTTGGTTTTGGTTTGATTTTTTGCAGCAAGTTGCTATAGAACCAGTTGCTATGAGCATGGTAGAGAAAAAAAAGTTAGATAGCAATTCCATTATATGTAAAAAAGGAAACAAAGTTGTTTAGGGTCTGTTGAAATCAGTCTGTATTTTTCCCGCTGAATTCTCTAAGGTTCATTTTAAAACTGTTTCCTTTTGTAACATAGAGGATTCTAATGACTTGATGGTACACAATAGCCCTACACAAAAGGCTAAAGTGTGTTCTGTGATAACAATTAAATAATTCAGATGACAACAATGCTCAGAAATTAATCATAAACTGAGCTGAAAAATTAATACTTTTATACAGGAAAGCACATAGTTAAACTTATGTTTTAATTCATCCCTATTCAGCACATCATGAAAGCATGGGAATTTAATGGCATATTAAAGTTCACAGAAGTCAAGTTAAACATAAGAGAGACTTAAAGTTGCTTTAAAACTAAATGCCCAAGTGCTTTCCTAAATCATGGCCTTACAGCCTTGTCCTGGTGTATTCAATGAATTTTTTGCTAAAGAATTACATGACAAAAAACCTTGCAAGTTCATCCCCTGCAAAAGATTCAAAGGGGACTAAAGTGACTGGGCCATTAGTAAAAATCCAATTGCTATTGGAGGCAAAAAGCCAAGGCTTCACTAGTCAGAAGGATACTTGAATTAATGAGTGGCAAGGAGACTGGGACATATTGTGAGACATGCTGTCACAGCAGTTGTGTGATATTGTATCTGATAAGGCTGATAGTGTAGTGATTGATAAATTAAATAATCTGGAGTGAATAACAACAGAACAGATCAGTCATCAATACAGACACACTTTCATAAAAAAGCTCCTTTAGCAAACTAAGGACTTGTTCTAGTAATTTTCCCCACAATGACATTACTTGAAATCATGTCATTTACGGACTCTACCAAGATAAAATATGGGAGGCTGGAGAAAGATGACCTCAAAAGAACTGGACACCATAGAACTGGGGACCAAAGGCACATCTGTGCTGAGGTGAATAAATCCACTACTTATAACCCTAAACGGACACTTATGGTGCAAGTACATTGTCTGCTTTACCCTGTTGCTCTCCTGTATATAGAATAAGACAGAAGTGCAGGACCAAATTATCTGTTGGTATAAACTAGTCTTAAGCTGAACTTCACCAATTTACTACTGCAGCAGACTTCACCCACAGATAAAACTGTCCCTTAGATCTTAAAACAGAGAGCTGGCTTTGAGGTTGCTATTTACGTGGCCTAGTGCTGGTTCTTTGCATTTGGGTGATCTGGCCCACAGAAAGAATGGAGCACTGGGAATCAGTAGTGTGGACATATTTCTACCACTGAGCTGGGAACAAAACTCCTTAAACTGAATGTGAGCTTTGCTCATGGATATATGACAGTCTATGAGCCACAGTATTTAAATATTAGCATTCACAAATATTTACGAACCAAGAAAGCAAGAGTGTAATTAGTAGAGGGTATTTTAATGCTATTTACTTTTTTTTAATTAAAAAAAAATATACAACTGAAAATCAATGCTCTCCTCTTCATTGGTTCAATCTATAGCAAGGTATTATACAAGTTGAATCATTTCAAATACCATACTTAGAAAAAAAGAATGCAGAAGACTTCCATGCTATACAGCGACTTTCATGTTAAAATAGCTTAGTTTTAAAATTGTTTTGAAGTTACATGTCATACAGATTACTGAGAGGGGAGGAGGTTAACTGCAGTGTGACTAGCTCCCCTGGAAGATTTTCCAAACAAAAGAGTAAAGCATCTTATAATTGGAAGTTGTCTTTTTTTCCTCTAAACCAATAATTAGAAAGTACAATATTTCTAAGACAAAAAGTCTAATCTATTTTAGAAAAGAGCTAATGTTTGCTGCATATTTTTCATGGTACATTTAAATTATAGTTTTAATAAAATACATCTTTAGATCAAAGCTGAAAGAAGTCATCAGTAGTAGGCCAGTGTACTCCATATTTTTTTGTTCTTCCAGATGATGGATGGCTTATGTTGTTCAGATTTCCACAAACAATCTCATTCAGTATTGTTTTTCGTCTTCTAATACATATAAACAGGAGAACTGGTAGACAAAACAAGAACAAAATCCTTGTGTCCAATCACATGTTTAGACGTTCATCAGCTTAATGAGTTCATGCAGTTTTATATATAAGTTTAGAAATGGTAGTGCTGATGATGAAAGGTGGGTTTTGTTTTTCTTTTCTTTAAGATGACAGCATGAAATACAGCATTTTGTTTATATCTCAGGCAAAAGAGAAAGCAAAACTTGCCTGCTGAAGAACTTTTTGAGCAGTAAGCTAGGTCCAGGTGAGTTATCATCCTTGAAACTCCGGTCTTTCTGGTCTTAGAGCAGAGAGGAAGGACTTACTAGGAAAGTTAGAAATGGATTTTATTTAAACCTGGTGGAAATTGTTTGAACTTTCCACTCTTGTAAACATCCACATAATGCCATGAAAAAGTTCATGAATATTGCATTTTTTTCCAGTTATCTGTCTATACAAGTTTCTACTTGGATGAGGTTCCTAGAGGTAATGCAGCTCAGACACTCCGTGGTGCCCTCTCAAATTCATGGGTCCTCCTGTTCCTACCTTTTTTATTCTCTTGTAGGTGCTTCCACTTATTTGTATTCACCTGCGCATTGGCAGGCCTTTGCCGGCGTTGTTTGCGGTCTCTTTTCCAAACCTGCTCACAGAACTCATCCATTGTGTTGAGATTGGGGTGATTGATTAACTGCATGAAGTCTCTATACCAAATCTTTTGACTGGGGGTCATGCTATTGGTAGCATCCTTGGTCTTGGAGGCATCACCATCTTCTTCTTTATGGAGCAGCTCTTCCAGATGGTCAGTATCAATTATTTCCAGGGTCACTTTGAGCAAAGTTTGCATGAAACCATGCTCCACAGCATGACAAAAATAAATACCAGAGTCTCTCCGTTGAAGACTTCGTAGCAACAGGCCCTGTTCTGTCCGGATCATGCGATCATCCACTTTTATCTGTATTGGAAAAAAGTGGTAATTTCAATAGTTATCTTTCATATATGTGCAAAATTATCCTCTAACCATAGTAGTTCCGTAGTACTGCTCCTTTAAGCTGGTAAAACTTGACCAAAAATCCCTAAAACCACATGAATGGAAAACCCCTTGCCAGTCATCTGTAGTTATGGAAGGCTCAAATACTCTGAAAAAACTACTCAAGTACTGCAAAGAGTTTGGGGGATTAAGAATTTACTCCTTAGCCCCTACTGCTGCTGAACAAAGATCTGTATCAACTCTGTCAGATGGACTTGCTGTTAAGATTACAGAAGATGCAAGCCTGTAATCAGCAGAGTCAACACGGATGCATTTGGCTATATTACCAAGGTCATATTTATCATTATCTTTTAGTCAAGCCTAGATATACTTGTGAGAAAGGTTCTCTGTCTTCCTATTGTTCCTTACTACAAAAGCTCTTATGCATAGAAGTGGGTTCTGCATAAGTGGAGAATTTACAAAGAAACAATAAGGATTAAATCTCAAAATTTTAATATTCAAAAAGCAGCTGTCCAAAATACTGTATTTTTCTGAATTAATTAATATCTAGAATACAATTTCATTCTCCGAATGCACATGTCACTGCAGACAGAAAGGGCACAAACCTGTTTGCTGCTCTCTCCACCAAGAATAAATTCTAAATAATTCACTACTTATGCAAACAAAGCAAGCAACAAAAATATCTAAAGCTGTTAATGTAATTAAGTATTTAGTACGTGCTTTAAAAAAAATATGCTTCGGAGTAATTTGGGTATATTTACAAATACTTCAATGCAAAACCAGATCTACCTACCAGAGTAGATTATTCTCTTAAGATATGTGTGACCCAGCTTGATAGTAACATGACTTGAGAACCGGGGTGAGTAATAACATAAGAATGTTTGTGACAAGAGAAGGAGAAAAATAAAGTATCAGCTTAGTGTAATGCAAGCAGGGAAAGTCAGTGCTTTTGCCTCTGAGTATTGCTTTTGATGAAAAAAAAAAGTACAAGTTTTCATACCCTTGTGTCCACCCTTGTGTTCCCAGTTCTTCATTGTGTCTCTGTCTTATCTGCAGCAAAGTCTCAGAGCATGCAGTACATAGGAAATGCTCCTATTAGACTGTTTCAGTCAAACACTATAATTAGATGAATGCAGTTAGACTTTTTTTCAGAGGCATTTTAAAGGTCTTTGTAATATTTAAGTTAAATATAATCCTTGTACGATGCTTTAGGTGTCACTTATATAGCATGCTACCTTTCTGTATTTCTGAGATATCTACAGGAAAACCAGTGTGTTTTGCAGGTGGTCTGACCAGGGAGAGGATAAGAATATTTTCTGATGTAACAGTCTGTGAAACCTATTAGAGAGCTTATGGGATTTTATGGTGATAAGAGTAAGAATATGGTGAAGAACAACAGAAATTGTAAGATTCCAGAGAAATTCTGCTAAACTAAAAAACAGATGGACATTACTCTGGGAAGGATTCAGGTTCAGGTATATCTTCCTAGAGAAGACTAGTCGCATCTCTTAATTTTTTCTACTGTACCTCTTCTTTGCGGTCATCATTTTGCTTCTGGAATTGCCAGTAGACTACAGCACGCTGAGATTTTGGACTGCACTCAAGAAAAGTGCTGCTATTCTCTACTCCATAGATAATCTTTTCCTCCAGGGTCTGACCACTTGGGTTATCTGTAAAGCAAGAAAAAAAAGAAAAAAAAAAATTAAAATTACCAGGAAAGAAAAATCTTAATTGCTAAGTGAATTTGGTTGTTTAGAAATTGGGCTCCCTTAAGGTGTTTAGAGATAAAAACCTTAAAAGAAAAAAATTCCCTGTATCAATAAGCCATTTGGAAAATCTCCATCAAACATCTTTATCTTTGTAAGGATCCCTGGTAGGTTTTTTTTATTATTATTTTTGTATTTTAAATCCTAACAGCTGCTAACATCTCAATATGTGAAGTTAATGAATTTCATTGTGAAATTTTGTGTAAACCTCATTATTATTCATCAAGGAAAACATCTAGGACATGACAAGAATTTTTAATAGCAAACTGTATGCAGTGAGAAAACTCAGAGTGTAGTTGCGGAATGTCTGTAATGATGTCTCCTGGGCTCTATGATCATAATACTTTAGAGCAAAGTAATAAAACATGAGGCTATTTAAAAGTAGTATAATGTGTTGGATTATATGGCACTGCAGTTTGCTGAAGCTGTTAATGACCAAGAATAATGTTTTTGAGGAAACAATCTTCAATTAATCGTTTCCTCTCATACTGATATAATTTATGGAAATGTAACGAGGTCAATAAACCAGACATTATGGGAGGGGAAAAAGAAAGTTAAATAAATTACTTCCTTTTGTAACAACAATGTTTCAAGATATTCATCAACTTGCTGGAAATATCACATAGCTATAGGACTTATATGGCATTTGATTCTTCTCCAATACCGCAGAGGCTGTTAGGCATCATATTTCAACTCTCCACCTTAGGTCTTTAAAATGCTGTTATGGACTTAAGTGGCAACAGCACAATAATCCTGGAGAGTAGATGGGGAGGAAGGGGTTGGTAAGCTATTTAATGCTATGTTGATCTCATGGGGTTTCCTGTCTCTTTGCCATTATTTGTTATTCTTTCCATTTTCCATATTTGATCTTTAGCACTGGAAATCTTTAAGTGACTTCTATTGATACGTTTTAACAGGAAAATGATGTCTAATTAAAATCCTCTCAGAGAAATCCTTTGTCAAGTTTTGTTTGCTTTCACTGTGCCTTTATCATATTGGCCATGTTGTTTAGCAAACACAGGCTGTTTGCTAGATGACTGAGCCAAAGGTAAAAATAAAATTGAGCTCCTGGTTTATGTTGATACAGCAATCATATGTCTTTCCATAATGACTTGCAGCCCTGAGAGAGGATGGGAGAAGGGATGGGGGAGAGAATAGGAACTGGTGCTTGCCCAGTTCTCAGTAAGGAAACATCAAATGGCCTATTAACACTAAACAAATAGGGAAGGGGTTAGCTTGCTTTCCTCTGCTGGATTGTGAACCTTTCCAGCAAGTAAGTGGGGCGCTATATAAACAACTAAGTGAAACAACTTTTATGACACCTCTCAGAAACCACATCCCTATGAAGAATGTCGGTGCAGGTTTGGGCCAGAAAGATGGGGAGCAATGGAGGAATTAATTAGAAAACAAAGCAGCAAGAGAAGGGTAAGACAGCTGGAAGATAATGTAGCCACAGGTAACAGTTGTAAGGTCTGAGATGGAGCATGGGTGAATTTGTGTCATTGAAACAGAGGAACTGGAAGTATGTGAAGAGATTAACTGAATATAACTAGAAGTGATAAGATAAAGATTGGAAATGGAAACAATTGGCTAATAACTCATGGGTCCAGATTCAACATTGTGAATGGCTGACTGATGTCCTGACTCTTCTGTTTCAAGTTAGGTACTCTAATCTAGGAACAGAATTCACATGGCTGAGCTGGCAGCCAGAGATCCTCACATAGTCAACAAGAGGTAGTCTGATATCTGAACTGGGATCCAAAACAGATAGCACATGCAGGGCTGCAGCGTAAGACGGTCAGTAGGAAATGTCCCCTTTTATAGCCTGGGACACATATGTTACGGCTCCAGCAATGTGTTTCTGTGAAACAGAGATTTACAGGCTTCTAGAATAAAGGATGGAAACACAGGGATTTCACCTTAGGATGCATGCTCTATTTCAGTTCCTCTCTCCCAGGCTCCATGAACTTTGACTCATGGTTGCAGAATGGCCCAACTTCAACAAGAACAATCTGATAGTTTGGGTGCTTGTATTGGAAGTAGAGCTATCAAGTCAATCTCCTAAGCCTAAGTGGACTTTGAGTCCTCTTCTCCCACATCCTAAATAGCTGATTTAACCAGCAGGTTACTCATTAGGTGGCTTGTAGTACCACTTGACTATATTTTCCTGAACACAGGAACACACACATGGTCCAAGTGAATTATACAGGAGCAGAGCACATGTAACACTGGTCTTATTAGATCCAAGCAGACAGTCTTCTAGATCCTAAATATCAGTATGAAGGACAAAAATAGATATTTCTTTGGGAAAGGTCCTACTGACCACGAGCAGTAGCATATTTTTAAGTATACAGAGAAGTTTCTGCTGGAAAACTTACGTACCTAGGATATCCTTAGTATCTAAGAAGCTAGTCACAAGTTTTCATGGAAGTTACCTTGAAGGTGGGTGCTCTCATGTAATTTCAAACTTCTGAGTGTTTTCTTGGATCTGGTCCCTGGCATTCTAGTGTGTTAGAGATCACCATGGAAAGTGGCAGAAGCCCCCTTTAAATTTCTCACAGTTTCAGAAAATACAGTATGGGTGACAGTCATGCAATAAGAGAGGAAGGATTTAAGAGATCCTTTAAATTCCATTTCCATGATTTAAGGGAGCAGAAGGCAGGTCCAGAAATGTCTATAAAGTTCATGTAATATTGAGCACATGGAGTGCAAGAAAGTAAGCAGAGTGGTGGAATAATCACAGGATCAGAGTGCAGCTCTGGGACTGAGGAAGAAGCTGAAGAGACTAGAAGGAAGAATGAAAGTCTGGGAAGTTCAGAAGAGCAGCTGGAGGAATTAGAAAACTATAGAAGTCATGAAGTTGGTTATGAAATTCAACCCAAAATCCTGTCTGAGAGCTGTAATTCCCAAAATGAACCCAACAGCACTATCAGTTTACTACCCTGATAAATATTCTTTAAATACATAATTTCTGACATAACTGAACAAGTATGAAAGGCTAAGTACTTACACTAAGATTGCTTTGCAGATAAATGAATTTCACTATACAGTTAAATTCAGAGTGATTCTTTGAGCTTCCCCTGGGATAAATCACCTAAAAAAATGTGCCTCTTCTTTTACAAATTCTTCAAAAAAAAACTTGATAAGTTTCTTGATAGCACTAGTATGTTACGCTTTAAAAAAAAAAATTGTTCTTTAGCTGACACAAAGGTGATTGTGCTTTTAGATTTAAGCATTAATGTCTGGCCAAACACCTGTACAGCTAAGGATCCTCAGCTCCCTCTAATGTTGCTGTGTAGTCATTCTATACTACTTCTTATACATTTGCACAAAAGGGCAACTGAAAGAGCTACCTAAACCTTATTAAAAGCATTAGTGCTTCAGACTGATATCAAAGTAAGTTTCTGCAATGTCTTTAAAAGTGAGATATACGTTAAGAGATTGTTCTTTTTTCTTGTTTCTGTTCGTTCACATGGAGAATTAACTGGCAGTTACTGCAAAGGAATGTGTAGACAAGTAGTAAACGATTGCTGGAGCTTATTTTTGGCTATAGACAAACCCAGTTCTTCATCTGTTGTCCAGGAAACTACTAGTCATAACCAAGGAAAAAACTCAGCATAAGTTGGCATAGGAAGTTTATGGGCCATGCAGCTGTCTGTACAATGCAAGATCATGTGTAAATGGCAAGTAAATATAGGAAAATTTTATAGGTTTACAACTCAGAATTAATTCAGAGAAAATTTCACTCAAGAACAATCTAAAATATTCATTAAGTAAAGTATTTTGACAGTGCATCCTTAAAGTCTAAGACCTAGAACTGCATTCCCTCAGTATTTTTTGTAAGTTACTGATTCTTCTAATCATGCTGTCTTAATTTCACTGTTAAGTAAACTTTTTAGTGATACCTTGTCTCATACTTGCTCTGCTCATTTTGACAAAGCTGTATTAAAGCTCCTTGTGATCAGGTGTGCCATATAATAGTTTTCTCCTGACTTTGAGTTATCATGGTTGTTGTCATGAAAAAACTGCACTAGATTACTTTCTTCCCTTTGGACAGAAGATATGCTTTTATACAAACATTTTTACCAAATATGGGAAGACATAAAAAACAAAGTGTTTTGAAATCCTTTTCTTGTCTACGAAGATAAAGAACAGACCTGCAGTTGTATATAGCACAACTAGCAAGGGCAAGAGAATGTTAAAGAAACTGGACATGTCGTAGCCCAGATCACCATTTTATTCATGAGTAAAATGTCCAGATAGTAAAAAGGTAAAGCTAAGACATGCTTCTGTTGGTAATAAAATCCATGTTTAGTGCCTGGTGAAATTTTCCTATTGGGGAACTGAAAATGTCATCTCAGCCCCAATATATGGATGGTCTCATCTGTACTGTATAAGCATTACTAGATATCATGCAACTGGAAATTTGTGAACTTTCTACTAGTCCACGTAGACTAGTTCCAATCTAAACTAGTTGTACGTTCATGAGTTCTCAAAATGTGACAACTACATATTGATCATAGACTATTCATGCACTTGCCCAAACCCTTTTCCCCTCTCAGTAGCTTGGCCTGAGTCTGACAGTCAAGAAGTAAAAAAAAGTGCTATAGTAATATTAGCTGTGAGTTTCAAATGATTAAAAGGAAGATAGAGAAAACTATTACTGAAATGTAGTGGTGGTGAATTATAGCTGACACAAAAGTACAACTTTGGACTCTTTATCATTCTTGCTATTACAAGGACTGGAAGAACATGAGGGTTTTGAGGTATCTCCACTTTCAGCCACCTCTTCTTTATTTTTCCCAGAAATCTGTCCAGTGGTTTAACTGTTATTATAGATGTACCACAAACAAGAGTAATCATTTTTTTCCAGCAGAGGGAAGTATTGCCTAAGTGTTCTCTTCACTAACAGCAAAATGGACATCTTTCATTTTCTGAGTGAAGATCTTCTGAAGAATTTGGCAACAAATTAGTAACTGTGAGAAGTTTATCAGCCAAACAATTCAAGAAAGGAAGATCTGGCCAATACACTGTGAAAATGAAACAACCAACAAAAAACAAAACCAAAAGATGTCAAAGAAAACCCATGCTGAAAGCACATGGGACAGACCTACTACAAGGAACATCCTGACCTTAAGGGCTGCTAATGTGGCACCTACAACACAGACCATTCCATATTTAGCCGAGGTAGTTAATTATGCATTGGGTTATCATCCTATGCAAACTATATGAAGCAACATGTACATACTTCTTGCTATTCTGAAGAAGATACGACTCTTCTCTGACATAATATGCCTAGCCTGATGGTATGGTATTATCAGGTAGGCAAAGCAGAAAAATGAAAATGCTTAAAACTGTTAACTTGAGGGAAAAAAAAAAACCCAAACAACCCAATTTTTAGTGTCTGATCCAGGCCATTGTAAGCAATCTAAATTGGGATAACAATGTATTATATTCATCTTTCGCACATGTTCAAGACAATTTCACCAGCAAATCATTCATGTGCTTCCTACTCTACTCATGCATAGTCTGTAAATTACATACAAATTAGTTGTACTTCAGTCATACCCATAACTTACCATGATGCTGCAGGTCTGAGCAGTGGGTAAGCGGGTCTCCATTTCGGATGTCTTGTCGCCTAGTACGTCTGCAAATATCGTATTTGAAAACTGTTAGTGACCTTCTCAGTGGTCAGCATTCACATTTGACATGACTGAGGAGCAACAAATGGAACATATATATAATTACACAGGTCACAAGGGCACCTAAACAATACTAGGAAGGAAATCATATTGTTACTACTATATTCTATGCGTTATCACAGTTTGTAGAATCAGCTTTACTCTTACAGGTAAAGTCTTCAGAAAATACATACCTCTTGCACTGAGCCTATGAAGTTTATTTTCATTGGGCAATATTGATCACAGACAAATTCGTTACTTGATTCATAGATACAGTGACTTCTAAGAGATCAAAGTATATACAGTTTAACATGCACAAAACCCACGAAGAAGCTACAGCTTTTCTGCAACTACAGAATACTTTAAGTATCATGGCATCTTTTAGATAAATGAAATGTTAGGATGGATGGCTTTGAAAGAATGTCAAAGTGCTGTATTTTCTACAAAATGTAAATTAAAAAACACAGATCATTTCAGCCACTACAGATCTCACCATAACATTTCTGACAAAACCTTTTCAAAACTGTTGCCAATGGCTTTGTCTTTAGAATAAACAGAATAAAACACTTGGATAGGAAGATTTTGAAAAGTCATTTATTCCATCCTCTGTAGCTTGAGTCTGGGTTCTAGCTTTTATTGCATGTTCATTTAACATAGTATATTCTTTCCCCAGTTTGATTTCCACTGGCTTTTTTTGAAAACATACTGATCTGTGCTAAAAAATGCTGTATTTCACAAAAGAAACCTTTTTAATACGGTTTTATTTTGCATTTGTTGTTCTCTCTTTGTCTGCTCCTATTTTTATTTAAATAGCTGTGACACAAAATTCAACTGAGCCAGAGAAAAGCGTTTCGTATAAAAAAAAGAAAAAAGAACAAGGCAAACAAAGATGTGTTTCAAGTGTGAGCACTTTACTTTAGGAATCGGAGAAAGCCTGAGGGCTTGCAAAATTAGAAGAGAACAAAGAGGATTAGGCTGCTGAACAATGCTGTGATTTCAGATTATGGCATCCAGCAACGGATATGCAAAAGTCAAGTAGCCTTGTAAAAAACACTGTTGGTCACTCCCTTGTGACAACAGCCCACATTTTTAAAAAGCCATTGTTCTGCAGTACAGAGACCATCTCTCTTCTGTTCACTAGCCCTATTTGCAGACTCTCACTTACAGCCCAGCATCAGCACACACTAAGAGTTCTCACAGAGGTACCATCAGCTGCACAGCTGACTCCTCTTGGCTGAAAGATTTTAACCATATTTTTTTCCACTGAAAATTACTGAAATGTTAAACCTGAAATTAGTTATGTGAAGTATGGCAACAGTTTTTTGTTTTGTTTTGTTTTTTTGTTTGTTTGTTTGTTTTTTTGAAAAAAAATAGTCAGAATGTGTATTTTTTATATTTTTCTGAATAAAACTTTAAAATTATGAATTAGGACATCTTAGCATGCTTTAGTAAGAAGGAATCTTCTGTCGATTAATATATGATCCAAAAAATGTACTAATGCTAATTTCAGATATCATCTTCATATTACTCATTACCAATGAATAAAAATACACCCAAGACATGAGGAACCATAAAATTTTGTTACTTCTTCCTAAATTTTGAAATGCAGCATATTTATAGGATATTATTTGTAGAAAAGAAATCTGTGGAAAGACTCACATTACTGTCAATGGAGTTTGGATGAGATGTTTAGTTAGAATCTCAGGAAAATGTTGCACATATCACCATTGTATCAACACAATGATTTATGAAATATGAACCAGAACACCTCTGCATGGGGTAAAGTTAAGTGGTCACACTAGAGGAGCTCTGAACTGTCATTTAGACTTGTAAAATACACAAAGAAAGAAAAGTAAATTAAAATCATAAAAGCTCCTTTTTGAAAAAGAAAAAAAAAAAAACAAACCAAACCAAAACAAAAAACAAAACCCCAAACCCAACTATTAGTAAAGCATCTGTGCAATTGCCTCAAGACTTAACTTTCCCAATATTTCTGGAGCCTAAAATTACAAGGATTCATTATTAGGAAAATGTTGACATTTAAGCTGTTTCCAGCAATGCTGATTTTGTCATAGATGCATTCAAAGCTGCCTCGAGGCAGTGGGTACAGCAGGTACCAGGTAAATGGAGGATCCTCTCCCTGAGTAACACAGACCTTTATTCTGCTGCTGCTGCCAAGGGAAAAATGGGGGGAACTACGGGGGACAGCAGTTTTTTCTGAATGCACTGTCAGGGTCCCAGCTACCCAGGACTGACTTTTTCTTTCATAGTGGCCTCAAGAAGAGTAAACTCTGCACCCCAAGGTTTTCCTGTAGCTGTGGAACCCAGTTTAGCCCCAGTAACCTTGCCCCTTAATCCCTGTAAGAAGAGGTCCCAGTCCCTTTACCCCTGATGGCAACAGTGAGCTTGGTCTGCTATTTAATAAGTTGGAGAGATGGATAAGGAAAAGACGAAGAGCCCTATTTCTTCCATCAGTGTAAGCAGATGAAGGACAGGATGATGTGCTGTATGGGTCTTGAGATGGGCTGAGAGTGGGAACGGGTGCTAGTGAATGCTGAGAAAGGATGAGGTTCGGGATAAAGATTAGTAGGGAGGTAGCAGAGAAGAGTGATTCAGTGATTCCTGACCTTACTGTTTCCTTCGACTCAGAGGCAGTACTCAACCACACTGACTTCTAACTCTTAAAACTTTCAGATCAAATTAATCTCTCAGACTCTCCTTGAAAACCTCACTGTTCCCTCCCCTCTCTTTCCTCCTCAACCTACAGAGAAACTGCTGTGCTCCCACCACAAATTTGAATTTAGCCCATGCAGCTGAGAAAATTTGTCCAGCTCTTCTTTTGGAATGGGTTCAGTTTCTCCTTTCTAATTCTTCTCTAAAGAATTTCACAAAAAGCTTGTCTCAGATTAACTCTGTTTCCTGGTGCAAAACAGAACCTGATGTTCCATAAGCAGCTTTTTCTTTTGTCATCCGTGTTTGTTTAGGATGCATTGTAATGCAAACCTTGAAATTTTAATCCCCTCCATCTGAAAAGTCTGTGACACAAACGCTACTTCCTACCCTTTACTACATTTCACCTCCTTCAACAACCAATCCAAATCTGGAATTTGGAATCCCTACATTCTCAGCTAAGTATTTGCTACTAATTTAAAAATAAAGATAAAGGCTCCTTATGCATATAAACCCTTGGACTCCTTGTTTCTTTAAAAGGGTGAGATGTTTGGCGTATTTGATTTAATGTGAGCACGTATTTATCATTTTAGCCAATTTATCATGGGAATCTCAACACTACACCAATATGTGTTCTTATTTGCAAGTGATTATCAATTCAGTTATTCCTAATTTCTACTTCAGTAGCTAAGAGCTGTTCAGTAACTAGTTTATGTACTTTAAGATAAAGAATTTCAGAGATAAAGGCAGGCAAAGAAAGTATTATTTCAAATTTTCAGATCAGGCAACTAGGACTTGTAGATTTTTTATAAAAATGATATTTTTTTACTTGCAGATCTGTTTGCCCTTAACCTTCGCATTGCAAAACATTTAGCATCAGTGCAGAGTGAATGTAAAATAGTGACTGTGCTGATCTGGTAGCATTTAGACACACATCAACGCATACAAGTTATACTTTTGAATAACAACAATAATGTTATATGCCACTAAAAAATAACTTTCCATTCATGCTCAAACACTTTATAAATATTTCCTTCGAATTAGAATTCATGAAAATGTAGGTTAATTTACCTGGGCAAGTAGTTCTTTTATTTTAATATCAAGCCCCCTCCTCATGTTAGAGAAAGTGATTTTTTTCCTTTTGCTGTTTATTACTGAATATAAAGTTATGAATACATTTCAGAGACAACTCTTTTCTGAATGTTTTTTTACAACAGCTTTTTAAGCCAACCCAAGAAGTAGCAGTGTTCACTTTAAATCAACCAAGACTTCATAATGCTTGTAACTCCAACAATTATGTTTTCTTTGGAAGAGAAAGGGCTCCAGTTAACCATCCCATCAAAAATCTCCAAAGCCCTCTGGTCATATTGAGACCATCAGTTAAAACAAATAGCAAACCACGCAGACATCTGAAACTGTCCCTACCTCTTAGCAGTGGGGAAGTAACGTGAGCAAGATGAACCATCCCAGGCACAGTAAGGGTCTCTCGCAAGGCAACACTCAGCACATGCTTTTCCATACACATCACAGCGGTGTAAAGGAAGCTGTGAAACTCCAGTGGCTGAGCCAATGTAGAGCTGTTGCTGTTATAAAAGTTTTTTTTTTTTTTAAAAAAAAAAAAAGCAAATTACCAGGTTTTTGCTAGGAAAGTATAAAAAGAAGTTATATAACAATATGTTAGGACCATTAAAAATACAATAAAGGATCATGATCTTCATGTACACTAAAGGGATGAGAAAAGAATTGCCCTCAGGATAAAAAAGTCAAATAGGAAAAACTTTGATTTTTGTATGAAGCTCTTGGTGGCTTCTCTAAACAGTCAGAAAAATTAAAGTAATCTTCCATTTTTTCTTTTGTATTCAGATCCCTGCAGTGGAAAAACACTGCAATCACTGACAGAACACAATGCACAATATGCTTTTCAATTTAAATAAAAAGAAAAACAACTTTAACATAAGTTTCCTATATATGAATTTGATTTGTGTATGTGTGGGGAAAAACCTAAAGTAAATTATTTCAGACTGATGCTAAGATATTTCAGCTTGGAAGTGCTGCCATGCACACACTTCTTTGCATGTCTGATAATTCTGATGTTTCATACTTTTTTCTAAAGGTCACATACTCTAATTGAAACATATCTTTAATGAGGGAAGATGTCTTACTTTATTTTGGATAAAAAGCAGTGTTGAGTGGAAGATGTAGTTCAAATGCAGAGAGAAGCCATGAAGTAAATAAAAAAACATGCATACAAAATTAACTACAGCTTTGTATGGCATCACAACAGAATATCTTGTCTCTCTCAATTTCCTCTCTGATATCAAATTCATGTGGTCCGTTAGGGAAATTGGTCCCCAGAGGGACATAAGGAAACTAAACTACTGATCCTACGTGAACGTCCAAACAGAGATATTCCAGCGTAGCACTAATTCACAAAGAAAACAAGTATGAGTGTAGTAAGTAAATAAAGTTCCCTCTGAGATGCAAAACTAGGGGAAAACTAAAACAGATAAACAAAAATTAAATGGCATAATGCTTCTGTTTTGGAAACACTGACACTTTGCTATCAAAAGCTTAAACTTTGTTACCCAGAACCCATGGTGGAGCAATTAACACATGTCTTTCTAAGGTCTCATTCCATGAAGTCCCACCAAGAAAACACAAATTTGTATTCATTTTTCTTTCTTAGAAAACACAAGGCTGGTGTGAAAAAATAGGATTTCAAGACATGTTATCAAAATTCTTCATCTCCTGCATTGTGATGTCCCAAAGGTACCATTTCCAGAGAAGTAGGGGATGGAAGGTGGCTGAGGTTACCTACCTACTAGAAATGATGAACACTGGATACCAGGAGACATCAAAACCAAAAATACTCGTAAAAGGTGTTGTGTTAACTTTTTTCAGAGACAGCAGCTTGGCAGTTTATACAGACATATTAATTGTAACAGAAACATCCTGTGCATTTATACAAACACCAGTATTTTCTCAAGCAAAATATGACAAGGAAAGCACCCAAAGGAAAACTCACTGGTAAATTGAAAACTAAGCCCTTTCTAAGCAGCTGCTTCGGTCTATTATAGTGTCATAGCTGGGTTGTAAAACCACATTCTCTGGGCAAAAATCCCTGGCCACAAAGAGCTCTACACAAAGCCTTGACTGTACACACCAGTCCCCAGTTAGTGCTGTATCCCTGAGGAGCAGACGACAGGCAGCAGACATAAGCTGATTCTCTCTAACTTAGATCACTTAATGAAGTACCCAGCTTAGGGGTACATTCTGCAGTAAAAAGAGCAGCAATTCAAATCTTAGGTGACCTAACCATTTCTCAAGGGACGCCTTTTCTCTTTACTGATTATGGAGGCAGCATAGGTCAAATTAGAGCTTCAGTTAAGTATCTTAAATGTCCAGATGGTATTGATCTGAGTCCTATGTAATTGGGGCATTAATATCTATATAAGCATGTAGCAATGTGTGCTGCAACTAATATAAAAATCAACCCAGAGAACACATATGGGAAAACAAAGAATGGTGTAATGGTTTTCTATGCACCCCTGTAACAAATTTCATTTTGTCAAAAACCCCTTCCTGATTTCTAATAAATGTCTTCAGAATTAAAGAATGACCAGAAACACATAAGAAAAAAAAAGTGAGGCCAAAATAGGGTTACTTAAAGACTCTTCCTTGTAGATAAGTTCATAAAGTTCAGTCAGTGACCTATAGCATGTGTTTCAGGTGCTGGACAGCCTGAAGGCTGATGCCCTGTTTGCTGCTCTTCTGATCGTGGTTTTAGACTCCAGCTGGTGATCATTATTCTGGAGACTTAGTAATATATAAATCCAGGCAGCATGCAATTCAGAAAATAGTAATAGAATGATTTGCACCAATGGTCTGACCTTACTTTGCCATAGACAGTCAAACTGCCTTTTGGGCAAAGAGTCTTTCCCAAGAGGTTGTTAATTTAATAAGTCAGCTGATTATCAGATCAAACCAGAGGGAAAAAAAAAAGTTGTCCTCTAAAAATTCTTGCAGGCCTATCAGAACTCCAGAAAAGCTGAGGAGACTAATGTTTTAAGTAATCCGGTGGTTTCTGTTTGCCCCACAGTGCTGCCCAAAATGCAGTCTTTCCCAAAAAAAAATGGAAACATGTTGCCATATACTTACTTGATACAGAGACACAGTGCCAAAAGCTTGTCATACTGTATCATGATTCTGTCATTTTTAGCCTGAGGCTGGCTGATTTTTCATGAGCTTAACTCTGCCTGAATAACTTGTGTTTTATGCTCTTTTTTAACTTTAGACAATTTTAGCAGTGTAAATTTGTTTTCAAAAGACTCAGGGAAAAATGAAATCTCTCCTGAATAACTGAAGTTGCTTTGAAGAAGAAGTTGTATGAAAATGCATGGTCCATTATCAAATATGATTGGCTGCTTTAAGGGAATGTACTTATAAAAATAATCCAAAGCACAGCATTTTGGTATGATGTGAACATATATACAACTTGACAGGTTTGTTTTTAAATATTCCAATATTCAATAGTACATTTTTTTTTGTCCTGCCATTTTTGTTGTTTTAGGTGGTAAACTATGTTAGAAGAGTGTCCCCAAACAAAATGTTTTCTGTCAAATACATGAATGTTTTCAGACAACTTTCTGAAATACAGTGAATTCTGAGTTAAACATGCAGCGCTTCAAACATAATATTGGGCTCTGTCTGTAACAGAATTAATTCAACTTCTGTTTAATAATGTATAGGGTGAGGTAGATGAATTAACTAAATCTTATTTATAACACACAATTTTTAGTACACCCAGTTCTGGAAGTAATACCAAATCTCTTCTTTACTGACAATGACATTAATGGAAAAATGAGTGTGAACAAGTTGCTTGCATTTACTGAATTAGGCTCCAAATGAACACAGATATGAAAAAGGAAAAAAAAAAAAAAAGTTTTATTATGTTAAATTTGACACTAAATTTTATGTTTCAGACTTCTGAGACAGGAAATGGCAGTGGCTGGGATCCATCTACTTAATTCCAGGCAGAACTGGAAGATAGGACCCTAATACCCGCTTCACTCTCGGAGTGCAACCCAATGTTTTTTGCATGACTACATAATTCATCAGCTGCTTCACAAAGAAGCCTATTATTGATTGCCCATAATTGCTCAGAAATGCAGGAATCACCTTTACTGTAAATCAGACAAAACTTTACCTCCATCCATCAAGAAGTCCAGTTCATTTTAGTTATGGTCTGGTCTACAACAAAGGCTATAATACATATATTTTCTTTAAGAACTTAGTTATTATGCACTCAACAGAAAGTAGGAAATATAAATTCTGGAGTCTGGAACCCATATCCTAACTATGTCACTGAACCAGAAGGCCATAGAAAATCTGGACTAAATCAGATCTACCCTCTTTGTTAAAGCTGAATGCTGCACATCCAGGAATGGAATAGTCATTGGACAGAAAGACAGAAGGATGTCTCATTTCCAGTCTTTCCTTCTGCTATCCGCATTTTGTACTAGACTATTCCTACAGAGACCAGAACTAGTCCCATTAAGGCAAGGGACCAAGTTTGGCCACTCCTTTTGAACAGTTTCTCTGTCATGAGAACATTCCATAATGTGGAATTTGTTTTTCTTGACAGCCTCCAGACAGCTGGTTAGTTTGTGTTTAGTTTCCACCTTTCCAGTAAGTAACACAAACTAGACTTTTCCTTTCTCCTTTGCATGTCACATTTTCCTGAGAAACTACTGATGTTTATGTAAAGGGATGAGATGCTGCTGCTGTAATTAATATGTCTCTACTGACTGCCAAGTTACTGTCTCTAAAAGACAGAGACCAATAAATATTTAGAAGTGATTTAAAGTTTGTGCACATAGTACCTGTTTTGTGGAAATCTTCATTGCTGAAATAACAGTGGGTTCCTAGGGGAAAAAAAAGAGTTAAAATATAAAATGAGCTCTATAAACATAAAAATTCTGCTAGAATGCTATTTGCCCAACCTAGAAACCCTGAAATTAAACTAGACACTCCTTAGTAATAGTGCTTCTTGTCTTTTGCAGTGGAATAGTTTCTAGCTGTAAGTCAATTAGAATGCATGTACATATCCGGGTGCATCTTTGATTGCTATGTTGATTGTAGACATATAATTTTCTATGATTATTACAGTTTCATTGTGATTACTTTGTTACTAGTTTCATATCTTGAAATTAATTTCTACATTTAATATTAAAACTACATTTAAAGAACCTCTTCGCTAATATGAAAATAATAATGGCTGTATCAAAATACGTAGATACTATACATTAAAGGTGGTAACACGGAAATAAGCAACATGTTTTAACCATATCAAGGTGAAAAACCCATTCCTGCAAAATTTTATTCATAAGAACAAGCCTTAATCCCAAGCATAATATTGTTGACTGCACCACATTATTCACGTACAAAGAAGTTACTCACATTCACAGAACACAGAACTAAAACTGGCAAGAGGCTTTTTGCACCCTGGAATACCCATTATTTAACCAACCAAATGGGTGACTAGGAGAATTATTGTTCTCCTAGATAAGTCTACTCCTAATTATATTTATCTGTAGCAAGCAGATGTCAAACCAATATCTACTTTCTTACATGGAAGACTGTAGGAAATATTTAACAGAATAGGTAAGTTTAGATCTGATTAAAAGACTGTTACACCTTTTAGGCCCAGCTGCTTGAATGGATTTGAATCCTGAGAGTAAAAGCAGCATAATTTAGTTACAAAGTGTGCAAGTCAATTTTGTATGAACATTATTCTGTCTAAAAATCTACTATTGATCCCACGCATCATACTTTTGGTTATGTACATTAATAAAGTCCTTATTAAGCTTTTACACTTGTGTAGCTTTCAGCTAGTTTATCCTGAGAGAATTTGATATGGGTCAGTGGATGTTAAGCATGTGGACTTGCCTTTACAAATGGGTTAATAGACCTTATATTAGAAAGCATCAATTAAGTGTAACATTTGAATGAAAATTGAACTCATTAGTGTGTTTGCTCAGCTGTTCAGAGAAATATTGCACAAATGGGATTAAAAGAGGCATGTGTTATCAGTGTAATAGATATGGAAGACTTTCATTTTCAGGGAATTATAAATGGAAAGCATTGTGTTCTGCACATTGCAGTTTAAGCAATACATTTAAGCATACAAAACCAAAATACACTGTTTATGATGCATGTAGACTCTTTAGTAACTAAAGAAAGCTTACATTTGGTTAAGGTACATGTAAAATCTGTTCCAAATTCCCTATTGAAAGATCCATATCTTATGCATACAAATTCTGCCTATTCCACTGAAGCACATTAATGGCCTCTTTAAGGCTTAAATACATACCAAAGGAGATAAATGAGCTTTCAAGTAAATCAGAACACCAAAATCCTTTGTGTAACGAATAAGTACACATGTATTTATGTGTAAGTAAAATACCAGATTTGAATTTGCCATTAACCATTCTACTTCTGTAAAGCCTTTTTGAACTAAAACTTTCACTCCATTTATTTTCTTTCTTTCACTTTTATATTTCTCTGATCTACTTTAACTTGGCACTTCTACTTGATTTAGGGAAGGGACTCATACATTATCAACAATTGCCAAATTACCCAACGTTAATGTAATGACTTTTGCAAGTATAAAAAAGAAAAAAAGCTGGGAGCCACAAATTACTTGTCTCATTTTCTCCTCATAGTTTCTACTTTATTTTTCTGTTAAAAAAAAGGAAAGAAAAAAACCTACATTTCTGCCCTCAAAAAAACCCATGGATTGCAGAAACAGAGATACCCATTTTTCAGTGGTATCTTGCACTCAAAACAGTGGTTGCTGTGCAAGATTGGTACCAGTAAAGGCAAGATTGCTCATAAGAAAAAAAAAAAAATATTGAAAATAGTAATAAAAAGATATACAAGCTCTGTTCAGAAACCAAAGATAAAGGGATGGCAACTGTGTCTGACGAGGATATGGTGGCTGGGCCCCTGTGGCAGGTTCGCAGCACAGTCCTTGTCAGCACATCTGGAGTGAGACGACGCGACGTGGGGCTCTCTGAGCATGCAAGCATCATCTTCACACTGTCAGATTAACCTTGCCCTCCCAGCTAGGTATCAGCTCCCCGAAAGCCTGGAGCCTGTGAAATGGTGCTATGAAATGGCACTGACAAAAAGAATAATGTGGGGAATGTAAATGATTCGTTGTGTACAAAACACGAGACATCCCTGGGTTCTGTCTGGAAAGTGTTTGAAAGGTTTACTCAGCCTCGACTTGCAGGAGTGCCTATAGGATGCCTTATTTTTTAGGTGGCTCAGATGGGAAAACTGGAAGAGATTGATTTTCACAAAAAGTACTAAAGATTAGGGGGTGTTTACGGTGTCTTGTGTCAAACCATGAAAATGAGACCCTAAAGTCACCTTTGAAAATATAAACACTTTCTTTGTTTCTCAGATTATTGGGCATAAGAAAACTGTGTAGACCACTGTTTTTCCTAAAGTATCTTCCTGAGTTACATTATGCTGACAGTCTGAATACTGTTAAGAGTTTATGCACCTATAAAATTTGTGTATCGCATATCTCTGTGGGAGAAAACAGACAGGCATTATTCCCAGACTTGCACAGATACATATTTAACTATAGCGTGTAACGGCACTAAGATTCAGAGGTATTAATTTACTTTTTAAAGCACAAAACAAGAGCCCAGAATGCCATTTCTTTTATCATTAACCTCCACCTAGCACTGAATGTTTCAAGGTTTATTTTGACTAATGTCTGGGTCTCTAAATGACAAGCTAATTAGAGGGGTATGCCAGGCTATTCCTTGGCTACACTGCAAGAAGTTTAGTTTGCAGCTGTCCACAGAGAAATCTACAACCTGACACTTGAAATTTAGCTGCACTTACCCGAAAGACTGTCATTTCTTCCAGCAAGACTTCCTCTAATTCATGCCAAGTCTCCTTAGGAATTGAAACCACTTTAAGAACTGTTCCAATATCTTGAAAAGGAAAAAAAAAAAAAAAAAAGCTTTCAGGTGCTTGAGAAGCTTACTTCAGTTTCAGAGCAGCCAGAGGTTCTTGTAATATATAATTATTTCACATATAAAGATTGTGAAGCTACATATCACCGAGCGCTCGTTGTTCAAAATACCAACAGCTATTTAAAATAACCCAGAAAAACATTGACTTTCAGTAGGACAATTCTCTGAAGTCTTTCAATTATCGAAATGCAACAAAGAAGATAAATACTACTATATTTATTAAAGAATGAAAAGGACTGAAATACTGTTTAAGTGACAGTATAAAATGACAGATGTTTCAGTCATTTAATTGAGGAAGGAAATGCACTAAATTTACCCAGGCACGTCTTATTGTCCATTTTGAATATGATGTTTGTCATTCTTAAAATGCATGTGAAGATGCTGTCAGAAGGCTCAGTATGGATATAAAAACATCTGGACAAATGTTGTTAGACAGATGAAGCTGTTAGATCTCTTAAGTACAGGCGATCTTCCCCGTGTCAAACAAAGTACCTAAGATGTATAAACCCCTTAAGGCATCTATGTTTCTCTGTGTGTTAGATACTATTCTTTGCTGAGGGGTAAAAGGCAACACAACTTGTATCTTCTGTTCAGAAATAGGTGTGTGCCAGCATTTTAATTCTGTATCCATTTACATTCTTGGGGTTTTGCAATTGGCTTTAAAATGAACAAGGCCAACGCTTGAAATTCCAGAGCTACAGCCTCTGGTTTTGTGAATATGGTTTGTGACTTAAGACCATCTCTGTTTTACAGCTTCTGCATCTGTGATTTATTTGTTTGTTTTCATGAACAGGATTTTCAGGAGGCAAAAAAAAAAAGGATCATTTCTAGGATGGCACACATCACTGCAGACTCTTTGAAATGGAAACAACTCTGGATGCAACTTTTCTTTTTAACCAACCAAGTGTAGTGCTATGTAAATATATCATAGGAATAACAACTGTGTCCCAGAGGACCCTTCATGTTGCACATTCTATACCAGTAATAGTTTAGGAAAATATAAGGCATTTTAAAATGGCTAAAATTCTCAAAGTAACAGAACTGTAAGGTCAACATTCTCAAAACAAGAATTAAACAACAATTACACAAAAATCAAAACGTATTTTGTACTTATATATATTTGTGTGTGTTAGTGAAACTTCTGATTAAAAACATGACAACTTCTATATTGAAAATACAGACAAAATTGAAACAAATAGATTACACAGGTTGAAAATGTCATTTTTATAAGGTGACTATCTTAAAAGCTATTGATTTCACAAGAAAATTCTGGTATTTCAACTTCTTTACAGGAATTTGGATTAAAATATTCTAGAAATCCTAGAATATCATGCAGAACTGAGATTTTCATTTTTCCATCTGGTTCCCTTTAAGCAGCTGTTGGTTTCTAAGTACGTATTTTTTGAAGTTTAGAAAGATGTGACTTTTTTCCACAGAATATCTACATCACTGTTTTCTTTCATTAGTCACAAATTCATAGATTCTTTTTTAAAAGGAAAAACCAGTTCTTTCTTAAAACAACAACAAAGCAAAGCACAACTTTCTTTTTATTTAGGCAGCCACATGTACAAACTGAGCTAGTAAAATATACTAGATAAGTTGTTTTGGAAGTGTTTTTCATTATGGTTACTGCTACTAGTTGAATATATCTAATTCAAGAAATACTGAGAACAATACAGAACAAATGCAATATAAACTCTAAAACAAGAAGAAAAAGAATCCACATTTCTACAAAAGAGTAATTCAGAACAACAGAGTAATTCAGAACAACAGATAATTTAACATTAGTTATATTTGTAATTTAATGGATGAGTTCATTTCCTTAATTATCCTGATAATTTGATGGTTGTGGTTTTGAGGAAAATACATTGTGCGAGCGAAAAGGAGAACTCAGATCTGATAAATATAACAGTGTAACAGCGTGTCATGACTGTGCTCTGTGTTGGACTATGGCTGTCCTCAGTCACAGTCCATCAAATGTCGTATTCTAGAAATAAAAGGGGATTTTTGATAAAACAGCACGAAGGAAACTGTGGAGCCTGCGTGGGGCACTGAGCAGCCAGGAGTTCGCCACAGAATGTTGTTTCAAAAACGGTCTGACTTTCAAGTGGATTCTGCAACAATTACAGTTGCTTGATGCTCGAGAAAGCCTCTAAGGTCAAAGATACACTGTGTTAATCACTACGGCGACTCTGGTCAGGCCACAGGTACCAAAGTGGGGCTTTATCTGAGTTCTAGATCAAGTTTTACAGAGTAGTATTTCAAACAGTTTCACACAAATGGAAGCAGGCTTCTCCTTAAGGATCAATAGGCTCTGCTCAGTAAGATAAGATTACTGTTATTAATTTGCTTTACTGACAGATGTACTTTGACTGTGCCAAATGATCCCAAACATCAGACACTCAGGATATGCATTAAGTGCATATCTTAAATCCTGTTTTTTTCTGATATAATTTCAAGCATGCCGATATGATTTTATTTCCATTGTGAAACACACTGGTACAATCACAGTGGGAAAGAAACTGCTCGGCTAAAGATTTCACCCACAGGAAAGGAAAATGTGACCACACTGGATGGCTATTAATTATGTTGTGTTCAATTATCATCAGTTATTCAACGAAAAGGGAAAAAAAAGTATTTCTTCAACATATTGAAGTTCAGCAGCATGTGGGAATAATGTAGATTACTGCAACGGCAATGGGAAAATACAGAGAAATATATCTAACGTGATGGGACAGACCTGCTAGAAAAATCCAGTCATACCCCAGAGAGCTTAATTTTGGCTTTGTCACAGGTTCAAATCATCAAGTGGGAAACTGGACTGTGACTAGAGTCCCTAATCTGCTCCCTGTCTTGTTCTTTTCTTGGGGAAGTTGTAATATGCACTGATTGTGTATCTCTTTCTGGTTCTTTTGACTTTGACCAGCTGGCTCAGTGCAGCTTTCTGGCAGAAGGCAGGCAGGGCCTCAGTTCTGCCTCTTTTCCTTTACCCCTGCCTGGAGGATGCCCTTTCCTCATTCTGAAAACCGCAATAAGCACAGCGAGCTCAGAGGAACACGGAGGATCTTTTGTGCCCCAGCTCCAAGCACAGGTGTTGTAACGCCTGTTCTTGTCCCATGAGGGTATAACCTCCTGTTGGAAAAAGAACAGCTTCTATGGACAAAAGTAATATTTCAAGAAATAATAACACTCTGCACTTACAAAGCTGGGGTTTTGGTGCTGAAATCTCTTTTGGCAAGTGCAAGTAATAATCTTTCAATACTTTTCTTACAGTTCTTGGGTACAACTATAAGCAATGTTGGATGGGATCCAGAGCACTTACCACACACCTAAATATTAGTGGTTTAGGGAATTAAGTGAGTGCCTAAATTCCCAACTCAAAGGTAAGAGCTACGTATCATTGAGGCTCTTTCAGAGGGAGACCTTGCCTGACTAATTTAGATAAGAACCCCTATACTTGATAATAACTATCTAAAAGCTATAGCTCAGGTTT
This sequence comes from Fulmarus glacialis, assembly GCF_000690835.1. Lineage (NCBI taxonomy): Eukaryota > Metazoa > Chordata > Aves > Procellariiformes > Procellariidae > Fulmarus > Fulmarus glacialis. Next base: position 75,813 of record NW_009218617.1, read on the forward strand.
AAGCAAGTCTTCCTGTACTGCCTGAAAACAGACAGGAACTTCTGCATAACTCCTCATCTTACTCTAGTAGATGTCTCGAAGAAAAGTACAATGAATCTCTCTCTGGAAGTACTTATCAAAGCATCTTTCTTAGACTGAATGCCAAACTTTGGTGAGATAAATGCCACCTCTTGTGCTCAAGATGTAGACATAAATCAGCTCCTTATGTTTGTTCAGCATCGTACTCTGGATGCTGAAGGGCTTGTTCCCTCACATCGCAGCCAAGGGGAGTATTGCCATTAATTTTTTTTCTGGGCTGAATCAGGTCACAGAAGACTTGTTGAAAGGCACAAAACACTGCCAATTGTAGATGGCATTGAAGTCTCTAATGTGTGATGGAAAATATATGTGTTGTGTAAAATCATATGAAACTACTTTTCAGTGTTTTATGCAAGAACATATTGTAGCACTGGTATCTAATAACTGAGTTCACAGCTATAAAGAGCTGGAACACTTTCTGCAGAGCTGCATTTCCTGCAGTGAATGTTCTGAATCACTACGCATGCACTGTGTTTGGTACATAAAGCTTCATCAGCTCTCAGTTTACTCATAATATATTTCAGGCATCAACATGAAAGACACCTTGAGATTTATTGCTTTGGAAATCTGACCCCAGGTCTAAGTACCAGAACTGTACTTAAAGCAAGTCAAAAATTGGACTGTTATAAGACAGACAGCCAGACAGATATTTTTTGGTCCAAAGCTGACAAAAAACAGTGGGGTTTGGGTTTGCTTTGTTTTGGCTTCATGATGCCAACATCTAATTACTAGCAATTATGTTCAACAGAAGTTTAAAATACTTTTATTCAACATAACTGAAACACTAGCCAACTAATGGAAAATCTTCAAAGGTGAAGAAGCAGATCCACCAACTGCTAATCAGCAGAGTTCTGAAGATCCTGAGCTTAGGCAAATGCATATCAGCTAATTTCTGGCCACTGTTATTTCTCATTATTACCTTTCAGAAAAAAATGTCTTTTCTGAGTTCATATTTCCACTTCTATAAAATGCCCGAGCTGTATGATTCTGCAAATGCTTTAGAAAGGATATCATGTTTCTATTTTAATACCAACCCTTCCTAAAACCCTTTGTATGTGCCAGGTATCTTCATCTCAAGTAAAATGATGCAGTCTTCTGGCTAAAGAGCTGGGCATCATAAGGCAATACTTGAAATACTTGAAAGGCACACAAGACATTTCCCATACCTGGATACTTGCCTCATTCATGTTAATACTTCTTATGCTGCGCTTCAAAATGGGTACCTCAAAACCCTCATCTTAATACTAAATTATAATTAATAAGGCAAGATATTTCTAATAAAATTCCCTAATAACAGTAGTTGAAAAGAGAGTGGTTTGATCTTAATCCAGTTGGCAAAGCTCCTAAAGAATTAAGCTATGCAGGCCACGGCCTGAACCTGTAACAGCGAATGTATGTAACAAAGACCTCCCCACGCGCACCGTTTTGAGTCTTGCCCCAAATTTTCACAGGTATACACTGTTCTGTCAGTGTTCTGCCTTTCAGACTATGAAATTTTATCTGATCTATGTCTCCATAACGCTTGGAGGAGCATACGGTGGATTCAAGACTTCTCACCTGTGCCAATGAACATCACATCATATTGGCCATCTTCTGCATCTACTCGATCTACTACTATCTGTGTGAACTGGTAATCCACATCAGTTTTGATCATGATTGGACGGTTGTTGATAGGGAATACTGGGTTGTACATGGCTGGATGACTTCTTGCAAATGTTATAACTTCATCAGGAAGGTCCTTGGTGGAATCAAAGCCTCCAAATGTTTTACTGGGACACTGGAAATAAAAAAGAAAATGTTTTACATTTTATTATCGATCACTAGAAACATATTAGAAATCCATTTCATTACAATCATCCCAACTACTGCAGTCTATAATTAAATATGACAGGGGATTTAAGTGTTTCATGACAGACAGCAAAAGTTAATTCTGTTACTAAAAGTTTCTATTTTTTTTTTCATTTTGGATTTAAATCAGAATGTAATGTTAACAGAATGTAAATGATCTTCATACATCATTTTTATTACTACTATGTAGTGCAAAAGGATTTTCAGTCATTTACTGATTAGTATTAGTCTTTAATTGGCAGAAGGAAGAAATCCTGAATTATCTAAAATCATTCAATATGAGACAAGCAATTTCAGTATTTGATTATGTATACAACAGAAAATTAATTAATTATGCCACCGTCTTAGTTTCAAAGTATTGTCTTAAGAAGTTGACTGGAAGTCAATTCCTCTCTGAGGAACCAAATCCTTAAATGCTGGGACAATTCCCTGTTCTACTGACCTTTCAAACTCCTGCTTGTCTCGACAAGCCTGTGTCATCCGTGTAGTCCTGATAACATGGCTCCTGTTACACTAAATCAAATCAAATGAGTAATGTCCTAAATGTACCTCTTTTCTCTTCATTGATTCTAAAGAAAGCCTCCTGTGAGTGTTGCTGATGATACTGTCCATGTGAACAGTTAGGTGAGACGAGTCTCACTAAAGAACTGAAATAACTCCTCGCTGTTGTGTACTGTGCAGTAACAGAAAAGTTGATGTCCCCTTGGGATTAATCTGGTCCCCAGAAAGTAACACAGTCAAGAGTCCCTTTGCCCCCTTGTATAACCATGGGTGGGCCAGACAGTTTTGCCTCTAATCTGTGAAAGCAGAGGGTTCTGCTTTTCACATTTTGCTCACATTCTCCCACTGTGAGCAAAAAACAGAGGCTGAAAAGGGAAGGAGAGGTAAGACCATGGCTTTGGTAGCCACAAAAATGTTCCTTGACTTTCATCTATCACACATCCCTATGGGGAGACTCAAGGACTGTGGCTAATCACCACCATTTGTCCTCACCTCTTCTGTAGAATTGATAAGTATTTTATGAACAATTAGAGGTTACTTTAGCATAAGCATTAGTAATGTGTTAGTAATGTTGAATGGATGAAGAAAATGAGCCACAATGGCGTTAAATCACCAGTCCGAAGATACTCAGAAAAGAACTTGGTGTTCCTCACTCCCAATCTGTTCAGATACCTATTTAAGACATATAAAACTCTGAAACCCAATTGACAATAATTATGTTTGCAGCATTTGAACCTGAAATATAAACAGCTGGTGTTAAAATGTCCTAGATAATTTGCCCTTCATATCCACATATAGAATATCTTCCAATTAAATTAAAAACCTAGAGGACAACATTTATTAACCAAGAATCCAGACCTTGCAGGATGCTCAGCAGAAGAAATCAATTGCCTTTGCTATCACCTTGATCCAAATTATTAATAATTCATCAGAAACAAAATTAAAAAATCAATGTTGTCAAAAGGAGTAGTTGTTATACTCAGCAAAGGGACGCTTCCAGCATGGACATACAAAGTGTAAATTGTCCCTTTTTGGCATATTTGTTAGTAAGCAAATTCCCGCATTCTGTTCCATTACACGGTATGGAAGGGAGGAAGGGAGGGAGGGAGAATATTTGATTAATGCATGTGGAGCAGACTAAGCAGAAAGCAAGTTAGTTATCTACTTTATTGTGTCAACATTTTCCAGCCTTTTTATTATTGTATGTTCTTGCTGTCTTGTACAGAAATATTACAAAGAGAAAATCAGATAGGCTTTTTGTAATCATTGGCCAAACCATGTCTGTCTCAAAAATTGTGTTTAAAATTCCACACTTCAATTTTAACTTTGCTTTACATCTCGATTAATATTCTAACTACAGTTCAATACTAATTACTCAGATTAATTAGATAATGATTAATTAGATAATATATGTAAAGTGCTTTAAGTATAAAAATCACTACACAAGAACTAAGTATTGTTAAATGCAGCTGGGCAAACACTGAAAAAAACAGTAAATGAATATTCATTTCAATTTTAAATAAATTAATTTCAGCTGTGTTTCAATTGCTTGAATAGTTACTTTCTGGATCATTTTCTAACAAAGGGTTTTACTTGCAGCAATGTTGACCAAGATATATTTTATGCAGAAAAATCATAAAACTAGGATTAGTGTCATAGTTCTGTGTGTTTAACTGAGACTCCCAATTCTAAGAGCCAGATTACTCCTTGGATCCCCTGCTTTTCTGAGAATAAAAAAATAACAGTAACTTTGTGTCTTTATGTCTAACGTTTAAAGTGCGTACCTGGACTAGGCTCACATTCATCCCACCCCACTTTAGGAAACTTACTGAGATGAAATCAAACTCTCACTGCTATAACTCCCTCCCTTTTCAATGGAGTGAAGTGGGCACCATCAGTAGGTGAGATTTAGCCCATCCATAGTGCAAATTGCTTGCAGAGGAATCTCAACTCACATAAAGTCGGAGATAGAACAGAGCAGAGCAGAGCAGAGCAGAGCAGAGCAGAGCAGAGCAGAATAGAATAGAATAGAATAGAATAGAATAGAATAGAATAGAATAGAATAGTTGTCCTGAGGAGGAAAGTCCTGTCATGTTGACTTATGTTATGGTCACAAAACCACGGTACACAACAAAGACATTATCCTTGATGCTAATGACAGGACTGCTTTTGATATTTGTGGGCCTAGGTCAAGCTAATTGGCAAGGCACTTCATCAGAACTCATGTTTATATACCTAATCAATCCCACTGATATCAAGGAAATAGAAAGTTTTCAGGTGCCAAAAGATAGGCATGAATACAAATATCCTGAAAAAGTTTGGAGAAACGAGCTTGATCTTGGATTCAAGTAGAGTCAAAGTCGTCTTGCATTTAACATCCACTTCCAATTGTTAGCCCCCAGTATGCTATGTCAGGGGTTTTGATCAGTCAGGAGGAGGTAACTAGGCTATCCCCTAGCTGGCCTATAAGGGAATCCAACAGAATAAACAGATAGCTACATTTTGGTAGGATCAAAAAGTGCTTTGGTCATAACTGAAGATAGACTGTTGGTACTATGAAGCAGAGAAAACTTGAGCTCTGTAGCTGAGTTCACAGAAAGTCAGATATGAATTCAGGATGGGGTACCACATTCAAGATGAGGTATATCCAAAATCCTTCCTCCTCTCCCAAATATTATTAAAAGGTTAAAAAAAAAAAAAAAGAAAAAGTTCTATAGATCTTAAAGGAAAAATCCTGGAAACTTCTTTGTTAAATGTGAAGCTGATGTAGAATTGTTTACAAAGTTTTTCTGACCTTTGAAAAGAACCATTAACTTTCTTTTTTCTTTACTTGTACTGGGCAAGCCACCAGATGCTCAAGAAGTTTACTGGCACCTCACCTATTAAATTCTTCAGATAATTCAGCACTGTTTAACTGCAATGAGATCTGAAACTGAATCACTGTAAGAAGCTTGGGCTTTCTTTCTCCCTTCCCTTTCCCCGTTTCTTGGAAAAGGAAGCCACAAGTCTGACATCTAAAGGAACTTCAAAATCCTTTCTTCTTTATTCTCAACAGGTCTTCAAAATCATTGAAAACACATCCAGTTTTATCACTTTAGAAACAAAAAGCTTCTTTTCAGACAGAAATGTCTCTCATTTTAAAATTCAGTTTTATCCTACTAATAAAATAGAATGATTTTAGCAACTATGAGGGGAAAATAAAATCTTTTTCAAAGTGGTAGACACCAGGATTAGAGTCACTGGCAGCGGGCGAGAAGAAACTGATAGCCTCAGTCACTCTTTAATTAAGATCATTTACAGCGGCATGGCCTCTTGCACTGCATGATGTGACTGCAGGGCTACGTAGAATTGTATAATTTGGGATCACATTTGCCCTTAGGCAAGAAAAATGTTTACAATGAAATCTGAACATCTTCACATTTTCTTTGTGAATCTTAGTACATTATAGTGAAATTGTAAGCGTAAAATCCATTCTGAAAGGGTAGCCAGAAAAAGAAAAGTGTATGTAACTGAACTGTATTTTTCTACTTTGGCTGAAGATCTGGTGGCTTAGGTCACTTAGCCACTTATTAGGGGCTGGATTCGGGTCCCTGCTTTTCTGCTTGTTCTTGGGAATTTGATCAAGTTATTCTTCTCCCATATGGATCTCAGTTCAAGACCCGCAGACAAGTCTTGGAATAACCCACAGGCTCTGAGGCAGGCAGAGCTGTGTTGCCAGTCTCTAGGGCAAATATTTGAGTTGTGCATTCAGAACCTCAATAGAGCTGCATCCGATCTCTGCTGAGGAATGAATGTAACAGAGCCACTGTGCAGCAGTCAGTTCTTTATCTCAGTCTATTTCTGTGATAGAAACATATAACATTCTTCTTTGTCTGTATTTTTACATAATATCTATTATTTGTTTTTGTTTAGGAAGGTTAATCAATCCTGGAATCAAAGAGGAATATAAATAAACAGGATAATGAACACTTACTTATTAAGTCTGTCAGACTGAAAAGAAGATGACATTAGCTATACAAGAAATACCAAAAATACCTACTCATTCATATTTTCCACAGGGATGTAAAACAATACAAGTTCAAAAAAAAACCCTCTGACATATCAGCATTAACTATAGTAATTAAAAAAAAAAAAAAAAGTTCAGCATCAAATGAGAAATGAAACCTCTCTTATGCTGCAGAGGTTGTATTTTATCTCTGGAAAAAATTAGGAATCCCTTTAGCAGTTGCAGTGAGGGAGCGAGGAGCGCTGAGGAATCTGGCTGTCAGGGAGCCACTGTTTTCTTTTACTTAGGAAGTCATTTTCATTAGCTGAGCATATATATTGTCTAACTGTTGGAGATAGTTGAAAGATCAGGTTTGAAAGAACAACTTCAAAACATACCAGACAAAAGTAGAAAATCTGATGATTTAAAAGAAAGGATCAGAGATATTCCTGGTTTGTTTTGTGCCTTATATTTAAGGAGATTTTTAAAAGAATATTATAGACAGATACATTATTTACATTTACATTTATGTATTTATACGTATACATGTGTACACATAAATTTAATCTTCAGCAATGATATTTCAGAACTTAAATGGGCCAGGCTGGTTTATACTAGCTAAGGAGCTACCCCAAATGTATAAAATTAATGCTTTTTTCATAAATGTCCCATCTTCTTAAGCTACTGGTAATTTCAGAGGCAGTTAAATATTTCTAGAATGTGATGACATCAGTTGGGAATTGTAAATATGGATGTCTTACATACACTGATATTTTAGTCATTCATAAAATAGAAACAGAGAAACAGGCAGAAGCATAGATTTTAAAAAATGCCAGTGGAAGTTAGAAACTATTATAGTCACTCTATCATCCATTGCAGAAATATCTTTCTTATTGTACTAGATTTAACGTCGAGAACAATTGAAAGTTTCTTAACAGCCAGGCGGATGCTCTGTTTTCTGTTCATTCTCACTGAGAATGGCTCAGCCAATATTTGGAACAAAGACAAATTCCAAGGAAAGGATAATGCAGAGTAATTTATTAAACATTTGCCTTTCAGTAAGGCTCTCCAGCCATTGCTCAAACTTCTGCTGAAGTTGTTAATATGAATGCCAAAATTAAAATCCAAATGAAGTTGCTATTGCAGTTTCATACTTTACAAGAAAATCAGTACATTTTGGACCTGGAGGAATTGTTAGCTTTCCCTTCTGCCACCCTATCCATTTCGTTATCTTTTTCAGTTTCTTTCCTGGATCTCAGCTCAAAGACCATGTAATGTGTGAAAATATTTTCCATAGTTTTCCCTTTTTAGACTACTATATTTCTTAGGGTACTTACAGTTCCTGGGCGTGGATATGGCACTCGCCCTTGGTAGGGAACCCACTGGTAGTTTGGGCCATCTCGGTGGGCATAGGGACCAAGAAATACCCTCCTCACATCAGTCATGCTGTACATACACACTGCTGACCCCTTGAAGATATTACTAAAAATGAGGGGAGAAGAAATGAAATCAGGTTCTTTAAATTATCAGTCGGTTTAATCGAGTGGAAGAGCTATGGGAATAGCAGCTTGTTGCTTTCTAATTTATTGCATGTGCTGATTATCAAAACTCTGACATGCTCTCAGAGCAATCCTAACTCACCTCCTGTGAAAGTTCAGCATAACCGATACGATCTCTCAGACGTTTTCCTAAGCAGATGGCTGCTATTCCACTATTTAAAACATATTGTCCCCAGAAGGCCAAAGCCCCAATTTGAGTTAACTTCAACGGGGCTGTCCCTAGAGGACTATTCAATTCTTTCCTACACTTTGCATTTTTCTGTTTTTTTAGCAGTCTCTTCCGTCCTTTAGGCAGCACACACACAAACTTCAGTGTTGTTTCTTACCTTGAGATTTCTTAGACAAGACAGTAAGGACTTGTAAATCTCCCTCTTCTATGCCTGGTTATCACTAGAAACATTCTTTCTGTTTAGAAACTAAAACTTTTGCCCTTCACAGATAAATGTGGCAATGCAACCAGTACTGCAAACCTTCCTCAGGCCAAAGCTACAAGTACAATTTTGTTCTTGGTGAAAGCACAATGAAACCAAAACATTCAAATCACAGTTGTATGTGATTTAATAACAGAACTTTTGAAAGATCATTAAACTTTCCAGATTTCAGCAATATTTTTTACTAATATCTCCTTGAGTAGCCAATTTCTCACACCACAGATTTTGCCCTGCCCCTAGGCAAGCATATTTATGCTTGTGATGTTTTTCCAGGTCTGTGTGGAAAGGGCTACAAATTCTGGTCCCCACTATAAAAAGCCAATTCAACGGCAAGAACAGCCTGAGAAACTGATACTTTGTGATTACTAGCTTCAGAGTGATGATGTACATTGCTCAGAAGAAAAGAAACTTAATTCATTACTTCTCACTGCCACTGACTTCTCAGTTCAAAGGTTAAGAAAATTTTGTGTTTCTTAAAAACATTTTTAACAAAGAGAGCTCTTTAAAACAAGCAGCCACCCAAGTTTCCATGCAAGTAAAATGATACGTTCTATACCTGGAAGTTGTGAACACTCCATAGACTATTGGATTTTTAGGGTCTTTTGAGTTCATTAGGAACACATCCTCTGTAACAATAACAAGAGACAGAAAAGAAAACTAAGTTAAATTCATATGGATAATACCTGAAAACATGTCTGTATTCAAAGCCATTTCTGCCACTTACGCAGTTCATCGAAGTGTGTGTCAATGCCATTGGGTCCCGGCACAGAACAAATCAGACGTGCTTTGAGGAAAGTTGTCCATTTGTTAACAAGGCTCCTGTGCCCACCAAAGTCATTCTAATAACAAAAGTATTTTGCATTAACATCTAGTAACAGTCTTTGAAGTATCAACAGAATACAGAGAAAATATAGTAAATAGCCACAAGATGTTACTTATAGAAAACAGAGAAAAGAATTCACCTTCTACATACAAAAGTATTATTATGTTGTCAAAAACACTAATTCCGAATTGCTTTTATTTTACATTGTATTGCTATATATTTCATAGTAGCACATCATTTAAAAAACAAAACCAAAAAAACCCAAACCTTTTTCTATATTGTAATACATACATAACACTGGAGAAAGACAGACAGGCAGAATATTTTGCTCCAGAGCTCCCAGGCTGCCATGTCCTGGTAAAGCTTAAGGAGTTTATTATTCTTAACTGGGGAGCAACAAAGTAGAAATGCAAGCTGCAAGTGAATAAAGTAGGTAAAAATGCCAGAACAGTGGGACCAGTTGTATAGCTGCAAAACTTATGACTAAAGTGCACCAAGGACTCCATACTTGGTAATTGGTTTTCAAGCAGCTACCTCTGGATTTGAGGAGATAAATTGAAATTGTGTTTATGGATTAACATGAAATTTTACTGTAAACATCACATTTGCCAAAGTTATAACATTTATTAATATCATTTCATTTGTAAAAAATCTTTTTAAAAGTCTGTCAGAAAAATATTTGGATGTTTATCAGCGTGGATGAATAATTCAACCTGAAGCCATTAAGGGTCTTCTGAATGGTTGCCTATTTCTACAGCTAAGCTTAAACAACTGTTTCGTTAAATCTTCCTTTGCCTCTGTTTTAAAGATTTTCACTAGTGTGGGAATGGAAAGGTATTAACATTTCTTTAAAAAGTAAATTCTTCAAATGTTTTTGGCCTACCTGGAAGTATCACATTTCCTGTAAAAGATTCTCTCTTTTGCAGATACATTCTAAGTCTCCGAAGATGCCTATGACTTTTTAAACAAAACAACGTAGTTTGTGAAGCTTCCCCGAACAGAGAAACACTGAGTAGTATACCTTTGGGTGAGTTATCCCCTAACTATTTTTCACTTGGGATGGTCTCTGCTTTAGTACAATGCCAGTGTTAATACTGAATAGTTTACAGGCAAGAAAATGTATTTTCTAAAATCACTCGCAAAGCGTCCTGCAAGTGTATTCAATCTCACATGAAGAAATCATCATTTTACCTTGCAGATCTGCCCTATTCTGGCATGAGTGGCTTTTCCAGTGTGTTCTCCATCAATTGCATTTTCACGGAAGAAGAAATAGATTTTGTCATCTTCTGGATTGTCGCTCTCTGGTATCAGGTGAGCACTAATAAATCTAGGATCTGAGAAGACAATGCCGTTGTGCATGTTACTACTCCATGAGTTGAATCACTTGCCCTCCTTATATAAATGAATTGTGAGTTTGCTTCCCAAGAATCAATCTTTGCACCAAATGACAAATATATCTATGTTGGGTACACCATCACCCATTAATATACGACAAGTATTTACATTCCTCTTATTTTTAATACATAGAGGTGTTTGCTACAGATACTTAATAAACAGATCTTAACTTTGTTATTGGAGCAATTAAACATTCATGAAATCTCTTTATAAATGGTTGTATAACATTACAGCATGGCTTCCTAATTCCATGTATGTATTACTGACATTTTTCTTGTTTCTTTGGATGTTTTGACTTTGGTCAATAATCTTTCTGTATGTGTCGCCCATAAAATGAGAGAATTATTGAGATAAATGTAATATTCCAAATTTTAACAATAATGAAGAATATATAAAGAAAGTATTTTACATCTGGAAAAGTATTAATGTGTTGCTGTCAAAAAAATTGAGTTAAAAAATACAGTTTTGATTGATATTGTCTACTTTCACACTATGATACCACAAACCCCAACATTTTTGTCTCGTTTTCAGAAGAGAAATGCATTTGTGAATTTCTATTCAAGTTTTGAAATACTGTGTCTTGTTATTTTTTAAAGAACTTTTTTTCATAGAAAATCTTTATTTATAGAATCATAGAATCATAGAATCATTAAGGTTGGAAGAGACCTCTAAGATCATCGAGTCCAACCATTAACCCAACACCACCATGCCCACTAAACCATGTCCCTAAGCGCCTCATCTACACGTCTTCTAAATACTTCCAGGGATGGTGACTCGACCACTTCCCTGGGCAGCCTGTTCCAAGGCCTGACCACTCTTTCAGTAAAGAAATTTTTCCTAATGTCCAGTCTAAACCTCCCCTGGTGCAACTTGAGGCCATTTCCTCTCGTCCTATAGCTAGTTACTTGGCAGAAGAAACCAACCCCCACCGCACTACAACCTCCTTTCAGGTAGTTGTAGAGCATGATGAGGTCTCCCCTCAGCCTCCTCTTCTCCAGGCTAAACAGCCCCAGTTCCCTCAGCCGCTCCTCATAAGACTTGTTCTCTAGACCCTTCACCAGCTTCGTTGCCCTTCTCTGGACACGCTCCAGCACCTCAGTGTCCTTCTTGGAGTGAGGGGCCCAAAACTGAACACAGGATTTGAGGTGCGGCCTCACCAGGGCCGAGTACAGGGGCACGATCACCTCCCTACTCCTGCTGGCCACATTTGACAATTAGAGTGACAACATTATTTGGTGATAAAGAAGATACATCAACAAATGAAAATACATATAATGCAGACTGATTTATGTAAAAAAAGGTGGAAAGAAGTTTTGGGAGAGAATTTTATAGAAATCCTAACAGTAAATTCATACCAGTGGTGAATCTGGCTCATCACTGTATTTTACAGAGATACTTCAGCTGGTATATTTCACTATATTTGGAAAAAGAAGGCATGGGCATATCCAACAGATTTACCAATCTGTTTTAGAACCATTTTATGTCCCGCTGGGATAATTAACTGTAAACTATATTTAACTACTCAGAGTCCTGTTCCTATGTGAAATTATAAGCTATTTTAGTGTCATGCATTAACATCTTTTCAGTGTATGTTTATTGCTATATAGTCATGGAAATAATGAACTGTACTTTGTTTTGCCAGTTTGCACTAGCTGTCCTGTGACACTGCCTTATTAAAGATGGCAGTGTTTGTAAGAAACATATTTTGTTATATTTATATATATGCATGTATGTGTTTAGATGTTTCTATTATATAAGTACATACTGCATAATTTTGTGTGTGTGTGTATATTCTCATGTACTCTGTGTGTGTATATATATGTGTGTGTATATATATATATTCTTGTGTACTCTGTGTGTGTGTGTATACACAGTACACGAGAATGACCATACTGGCTTAGACCAAGGTTTACTTAGATCAATATACAGACTCCAACATTGTCCAGAAGTAATTATCTGGGACAAAGAAAGAATATGTTAAGTACAAATAATACTCTCCCAGAATAATCTCCCTTCCTCCAACTATTTTCAGTGTAGCTGATTCCCTGAGCTTGGTTGCTTTCCCCGTGCTTAGTAACTCTCAATAGATTTTTCATCCAGTTATCTGTCTAGACTCTTCTTGAACCCATGCAAATTTCCAGCATTCATAGTGTCCTTTTGCAATTTGTTCCTCACGTAGACAATCTAATGAACTAAAATCTACTTCTGATTTTGTGTTTTGAACATTGATCTTACTAATTTCATTTGGTGCCTCTTAATTCCTGTACTGGAAATACCCACAGTGTTCAAGATGTGGATCAATTGTGCTCTTATACAAGGGCTATAGCAATGCTCTTTGTTGAATTCTCTGTTCTTTTTCTATTAATTCGTAACATTTAAAATGGATTTGACAGTTCCTAAGCAGTAATCTGAAATTTTCATGGAGCTTTATCTGCCATAACCCCAGAACCTCACTCTTCATGCTCAGTCCACAGCCCATCGTTTTATACGTGAAGATAGGCATGTTTTCCTCATGGTTTTCCCCATGGTTTATCACTACATCATTCATCAAGAATAATTTAATTTGTCATTTGATTGCTTAGCTACCCAGTTGCATAAGATCCTTTTGTAATTCTTCACAGTCTTCCTTTGTCTCACTATGTTGAATAACTTAGTATCGTGTGAAAAATTTTCTCATCCTGCTGCTCAACCTCTTTTTCAGGTTATTTATGAACACGTTGAACAACACAGGCCACAGAACAGATCTCTGTGGAATGTGTCTATTACCTATTGTTTATTAAAATAAATCTTTTTAGACATCTGAAAACATCAAAAATCTGTAAACAGCTTAAGGTCTCCACTCCGAACCCCAGTAAATTAAGCTACTAAATTCACTTCCTTTCTTTCTAGCATGCATTTAATAGCCTTCAAGTTACACTGACACAAGGCCCAAGATAAATAATATCTAGACTATATTATACCATGGTAAATATCTGTTACTTCATATACGATCTGTGAGGGCTTTGAACACAACTTGTATCACAAGAAAGACAAGGCTTCAGCTTGAAAATTCCTGCATCGCAGCATGTGCAAGGATACATCAGAGAAAGAGGATACCCATTAGTAGACACTGGTCTGGGCTACTGGGTCTGGAGAATCTCTTGTCTGAATACACTGTTTTTACAATCTTAAGGTCTTAATGAAAAGGGTAAAAAAAATCATTCAACCAAAACCTAAATACATTCCCAAATGGTTGAATAATTTGTTTTTAGCACAATGGGTTTTGTAAATCACAAGATATCAAATTCTAAAATAAATCACTATATTATCAGGCATCAAAAATCTAACTTTACATTGGCCTATGAAGATACTGTGGGGAGTCCCATTTGAGTCAATAATATTGCTGATGTAGTATGGGTTATATAAACTTGCCCTCGGTTAGCATGTTATTATTCTTTTCTTTCCCTCTGATAATTTTGCAAGTGAACCTAGAAACAGTAAGAGAGTCTGGCAAGAATGATAGCAAAATAGTTTAAGAAGTGGAAAATACATATTTCAAATAATTCTGTCAGAGTGGTAGCAGAGGAGAAGGGTGTGAGGAAGGCAGGTATAACTAACACCATAGCCAGAGCGCATGTGAATATGCTTTGTATATATTTCTTACCAGTGTCATCTGGGATGAATCCAGATTTTCAATTAGTGATTAATAATCCTAACTACATCCCTGAAAATAAAGCAGTTCACACAGTCTCATATTAGAACACGTCCATTGTACATCATGGAATAGGTATTTTTGAATAATACTGGTGTTTCTTACTGAGCAAACCTCAGGCTATTTTGCTGTCTATCTGGTTAAATTGATATGTTTTAGTCAATAAAAGAGTGGTTCTTCATGTTATGGGGCCCTTGCTCTGGTTACCTGGTGGTGTTTGGTTTTTTGCCCCTCTTCCATATAACAGATCTATGCCTATGCAATGAAGCAAATAAAGGAAGAACAGGCCACATGTGTTCTGTTGCATATAGAAATAGATTCATTTCTGTTCAGAATGAACATAATGATCATAAAAGCAACATCATGATTATATGTGTGGAGAAAGGGAAAGAAACGTGGTTGATAATTTCTTAGGTTATAAAGCTAAGAAGTGGGTGGTGTGAACTAGTGATCTGTAGTGTGTTCTTTATTGTTTCATTAGCAGAGGAGCTGTTTGACTTGCCTGAGGCTTGATGCACACTTGCATTTAACTCCAGGGCTTCCGACCATGCTTAGAACTAACTGTTTAGGGTCATGATGAATCAATCAGCCAGATGGCCGGCAGTCACGCAACACAGCGCTCTCCATGGACTACATAGCATTTTTTTATTGCTTTTCTTTGAGGAAGGGAAGGGAGATGTTGTCCACAGACGAGGGACTTCTCCTTGATTCTCCTAATTGCTCACCCATGCAGCAGAAGAAAGAATGTCATCCATGAATGTGTATATTCAAGTATTGAGACTGCCCTGACTTACCCTGCAAAATTAAACAGGTTTGGTATCAAGGGGTCCCCATGGGAAGTTTAAAATAATTCAGTCCGGGTTGACCTATTTCATACATTTAACACAGCCACAGAATAAGTGCTGGAATGAACTTCAAGCAAGTTTTACTGAATGGAAAGTGGGACTTTGATCCAAACCCACTGGTGACAACTGTAAAAGTCGGTGTACTGCAGCTATCGTGGGTAGATAGGATGGCTTCAAATTTCTGTGTATGAATTATGGGGTATTCTGCAACCCTAAAACTGTCTCCAATCTGTGAAGCTCTCAGAAATGTTGTTACAATAGTTCAACACTTTCTTGTTTAAAAGCAGTCTCCCATTGGCTAAAAGTCCAGAAAGCATGTTTTGGGAAAATTAATTTAAGAAATAATTTGACAGCAAATATTTTGCAATGATTCATTGCTTTAAAAAAACACAAGCAGACAACGTGGAAGAGTGCTTTAAAAAACAGCATACATCAAACAAACATGTCTGAAACATGTTTAAGCATGATCAAAGGAGAAACAAAGCCACAGCATAAACATGATCAAAATAAAATTACAGCTAAAAACACTTCTCTGATCTTGCAGCCAATGTGAACAAGCTAAAAATAAAAACTTAGATTTTCACTTAAAAAAATCAGCCTCAAGAAGCAAATTATTAAAGCACACACCTTTTTCAGTCTCCTTTTTCCAGTTGTCTTGGCTGTGGGGCTATTTCTCAGCTTCCACACGACACCTTTCTAGTGCCACTTTTTGTGTGCCCTCCTGCAATTACCAGCTCTGCAGACATTTCACTGGCAGCAGCCCATTAAACTGTCCTTCAGGAGAAATCTGGCTCTTTATGAAAACGACACCTTGGTCCAGCTGCCTCTATGATTTATATGCCATTGTTTGCTTAGTTAAGTAATGGAAACATGCTTTGCTTGTCTCAGCACTTCAGGTTGAGAAAAAGCTAAGGAAAATCAATCTGCATTTGTTCTTTTACAAATGTTGCTCTTTAGCAGCAACAACCGCACAAACACACACCCCCCCCAATAGCAAGAAACAATAAAAGTCAGAAATTGGATTTCTAACTGAATTGTATTAGCATTTTAATGAAGATCTATAAACTTGAAGGCACAGAAATTACCTTTAGCTGTCAAGATTGAGTAAGCTGAAGAAAGAGAAGCTGGGGTCATCTCTTCATTGCGTGACAGGAGCCAAAGGGCAGTTCTCTCAGGAAATGTTTTGTAAAGAGTTCGAACTAGATCCCCCTATTATTGTATATTTACGGTCAAAATGACTAATTTATCAGTTCACAGCAAGAAAATTCTAGGAAACTAGGGAAATTTTATGCTCAGTAAAACTGCAATTGCTGTAATTCAATGAAAAGTACTGGAGGGTGACTGGGGCCCTGAGGAAAGAAACAAGACTAGGGAAACTGAAATTAAAAAAATTAACAACAGAAATAGACAGCTACTCAGGACTTCATAAATACGTACAGTGCCCGTCCACTGAGACCCAGCACAGAGAAGCAAGCACTGTCCTCAGAAAATCTGAACTTGAAATTACAGTGAGCTCTACTACCCACAGAGAGGACTTTGCAGCACCAGTCACAAATGTGCACAGCAGAGCCGTCTGCCACGGGTGCGCTCGGCAACGTCACCAGAAGACAAAGCTTTTAATATACGGTGATGAGAGAGCTAAGTTGGTTTGTGGTTTTACACACTCGAATGTAGTTTACAAAACACCAGAGCTTTCAGTGATGTTCTTCCAAAGTCCCTTCATTTTAATTCTTCAACTTTCACATCTCTCTTGTTGCCAATGACTCAGGCAAATGCAGTGGAGCTGTCATGGATTCACTGCTTAGTGAAGCTCCTCAATGACACGGATGGCATCAGACCACATCCTCAGGGTGGGAATGCTCTTTGCACAAGGGATAACTTGTGGCTATTACGGAGCTAATATGAGAGTTTTGTGGCCACTTGCTTTTAGATGCTGCCATGGAGAGTAGTACCAGGGACAGACCACAGAGTAGAGATGTGATTTAAAGACACTGTTTTCAAAGCTATGGGTAGGCAGAGGTGGATGTGTGACACGCAGGCCATGCATGATTGAGATGTTAGCAGCTATCACAGGGTAAGAAGCACTATGGTCACTCATCGATGTTGCAATGGAAATTCTCATCAGAAAGAGTTTTAAAGACTGATGATATTTATCAAGTGGTTTGAGTCAAGCCAGACTGATGCTGAGGAACGATGAACTTAAAATACTGTGTTAGCTATGACAGTTAGTTTCTCCTTCTTAGAAGTCATATCCTGGTTTTTCTTATTATTTTTCAAAGACTAGTAAAAGTAGTTTTGGTGACATAGTCAGGTTATAATATGGGCTAATAAGTTCAAGGTTTAGCTAAGGCTTCTTGTAATTTCAATTGCATACATATTCTTCATTTTTTTTCTGATTCAAAACTCTTTGCAGAATTAAGGAAAAAACATCTTCCTCTCTGCAGACTCTGGCTGTTCTGTTTCACTGGTGACTTGTGTGAATTTTTTTGTGACATAAAGGGATTACAGATTTTCAAGGATGAAAGGTATTAAAAATAATATTAACATATCATTCTTCCATCATTTCAATACATGGATGCAACAGCAACATAACAAGCAAAAAGACACACATAAAAAAAGATGCACAAAGCTTTTACACATGTAAATTCCTCCACATCTTACATACACAGCAACAGGAATCTAGTCATTGTGGCTTTTCAGTCCTTTGACCTTGAGTGTCACCAATGGATCACTCTCAGTGTGAGAGACGTTAAATCTGAATTAAGTGGTGGGTTTTTTTAAGGAATTACTGATTTATAGTTGGGGCAAAAGCCAAGAAGGGGAAGCGCAGTTCTGAGTGTCAATAACATACTAAGGCATATAAGCTCAGGCTGGCTGGGTAGCTATAAGGAGACATGAAGAACTCTGTAGGGTTACTCAGCTGAGTCAGGGGACCGAGCTCCGGCGAGCCGGCCTCAGTGCTGCAGTACCAAGTGACTTTAAGGGGAGCGCAATCTTAATTTGCGGTACCTAGCTCCTCTAAAGTAGTGTAAATAAGCCTCTGAGCACCAGCCAAGGCTTAAATCTCCAGGAGGTGCCACTACCCTGAGATCTCTCTCCTCCCTTGCCTTAGAGGCGCAATTCGGTATGAGTATTTCTTGGGAGTAACATTTTAGCTCATGCAGGAAGGAGAAGGAAGAAACTGTTGATCTCTGATGCAATTATCGGTTGCTGAAGCCTTTTTTCTAAAAAGACAACAATAGTTTTGATTCCCTGTAATGACTAATTATATGGTGAAGAAAAGTGAATACAAAAGTTCAGTAAAATTATAGCTTAATTCTCAACGTAAATTAGATTTCTCACAAAATAATGCTTATGATCAACCCACCCTATTTAATTTAAAAGAGGTGATTATTATCTCTTTACAGAACAACAACCAAAATTAACACCTCTTTTCCATTGCTGACTATGTTTTAAGGTGTTGTATATCTATCAACACTGTTAATTTTAAACTGATTTACTTGTCCCTCAGAGAGAATAATTGGGCAACTGAGAAAACCAGTGTCCTTCACAGAACAGACAGGAAGGCTTGCAGCATATTGTCTCCATTTAAGAATACTTTAATCTCAATTTTCTGTATTTCTTAACCTCTCTGCAGAAAAAGCTAACGAGAGTTTCAGCTAAGAGCCTGTTTCTTCCTCTCTCAGTCATTTATCTGAAGTTTTTGACATTGATGCTTGGAAATAAAAACACTGGAAAGCCTGTGTCTTAACTGTGTAACCTACATCTTTAGACCTCTGGATGAGTGACAAAACCTAAATATCACAGTCTTTGTGTTAAAACATGATGTATTAAGGGAGGAAGTGGAGCATGGAGGCACTGAAACAAAAGATGTTTCTGATTTGGGGTGTTACAAACTTTTGGCAATCAAAGTCATGCTACGGGCCTGCCTTTTGTAAGCTCTGAAGATTCACAGGTGGCGCACAGGTCCCTGGAGATGCCCAAGCAGTTTATGGTAGATGACCCAAAACTCAGAGACCAAACCTGTTCCTCTCCACTAACATGATTTTCTCAGGCCTTCCAGAATGCTGAGAGACGTGTGATTATGTCTGGATGGAATATTCTTCGTCTTTGCAACTTGGAAATTAGAGGGTACAAGAAAGTGTCCTGAAGGCAGAGAGAACATGCCGCAGCAACACCATCAGCCAACCTCCTGACACAGCACGTTGCAGGAGACAAGTCCTTGGCTGAGTGTGAGGAATAGCTGGGGATTAACAAGGCAAACACATTTCACTGAAGGGAAAGTGGGACAGCCTTCAGCAGTACGATTGGCAAAAGCATGAAACACCAAACTGAACAACAGTGGCTTGACAAAGTATGTCTTCAGCCTCCATAAATCTCCTGAAACCTAAACTCTTAAGATTTCTCTGTCAGAAATCTGTGCACAACCCTGTCTCCAGCAGGACCCTTTGTCCATGCATATAGTAATTTTTTTTTCTTCCTACACTGTGAACAAATATGGCCTTTGTGTCAAAAATCATCTCTTTTCAAAATAGGAAGAAAACTTCCAAATTTTGAACTGCCAGGTTCAATTTGAAGTGTGTGGAAGGGGCTGTGTAGTTGTAAAAACAATCTCCTCCCCGATGTCATGTCAAAAAACTGGACAGGACTCTGCCATCATCTCAATTCTCAGTGAGAGATGTTCATTCATCGGGAAATGATCATCAGCCCGAGCCAGTTCCCAAGGAATGATCCAGCAGACAACACTCCTGTAGCAATTTCCTAACCTATCCAATCTCCTGTAATTTAATTTCTTTGTTAAATCCTTTAGATTTGGCCACAAAACTGAGGTCATTTTGTCAAACTATGAAAAAGCTTTTGTTGTTATAATTAACTTTTACAGCTAGTGTAAAGCAACTTGACACAAAATCCATTAAAGTAAGATTAATGAGGGATGGCAGCAAAGACTGAAAAAAGGGCTGGGTGAATGACTGGTTTTAACTGATCTGTCAATGTATCCCAGCAACATAAAATGCAGTAAGGCATCTGTAAGCGGAAACAAAACCCCTCAGCACAACCTGAGGTATTCAGTATGATAACATCAGTTATGACAACCTCTTTCAGTAGTCATGTGAGAATAATATGTGATTCCAACTTAATTTAGCTTCAGTCAACATAAGGTATTAACAGGATTTGTACCCAACTGAAATATGATGTGAAACTTAGTTCTGCTCATTGAAAAAAAAAAAAAAAAAAAAAAAGGAGAAAGTATTTGATAGCACAGGTGTGATGAAAACCATGGAGTTGCAACATTACCTTTTACGCTGCTCTGTCAGAAAGTTGTTCTCGAACTCTGTTTAATTGGTATGCACTTTTATTCTGTACAAGCAAACCCTCCTTTTTTTTTATTCACTGACAGCATTTCAGAAATATTTGATGTAATTACTGTGACTTTTAAGAATGAAAACCTTCTTGGAGTAACATTGTATCAGACTCAAAATTTTAACATTTTTTAAAAGCAGTGGGGGAGGAATTTACAGCACACATGCTTGTGATACATGAGAGGAATTAGCAGAAAGTTTAGCAAAAGTATTTAAAAAGTAATAAAAGAATGAAATGCAGTAAAAAATATAAGTCCTGTAATAAATGGGAAAACGTGGAATATTTTTTTAAAAAATGTTTTCTACCAACAGGTCTGGCAAAAAAAAAAAGCTGAAAGTATGTCAAATATGGAGCAGAACTGAGTATTAATAACGACAACCCATTTACACAATCTTGTGAAAAAAGCTGATGACTCACTAGTCCATGCAAAATATCTCATAGGAAGGTTTGTGCACCTTTCCTTCTCATGGAGCTTTTTCCGCCTTTAGTGGAAGTTCCTTCAGAGAAACCGAAGGGGTGGGGAAGCGAAGAGAGCTGTGCCCTGCGACTGTCAGATTTTACAAATGTGTCAAATGTTATCATAGAGCTCAGGAAATATGATTAACTTCACTGACATCAGTGGAACACTTTTTACTATTTATAAAGGTATTGAATTTTGCTCAAACAGCAGCAAAAGAATCAATAAACACCAATCCACAGGTATATGGCCATATTCACAGATAATGTGTTGTCATGAATGCTTTCAAATATTTCCTAAGAGCTGTGGAGCAAAAATATGGAATCCAGTCTTTAAAATAACTTTTGTTCTATTTTTCTGAATGATTATCTGTAAAAAAGCTCTGTCCCTGAAAGGTTATGTGGTTTCTTCTTATACCAACTCATCTAATAAAATCGTCCTACAAATCTTGCTGCATTTACATGAACAGAAAACTTTACAAACCTACCAACAGGAAATGAAATTTATATATATAAACATATATTAAAAATACTTGTTTCTATAATCCAGGAATCTAACCAAAACACAGGCCAGCCTACCACTTTAAAAGATAAATCAGAAAGGGAACTATTTTGTCTTTATTTACTTAGTAGGTTGGGGCAGCCCTAAGAGCCCAGGAACACCAAATTCTGCTGGATGTTGTACACGAGATAGTGGTCTCAAAGATTTACAGTTTAACCCTTGTCTTTGAACGAGGTAATTTTCCCTGATAACACTGCAGGATGTCTCACCTTCCCAACATGTGAAACATTCAGCCTATAGCCGCCAGTGATATGGACCTGAGACTAGAGGGAAAAAAGAGCTAAAAAAGGTGTATCAGCTGGGAGTTCAGTTTTGGTGGGTTACTCTCAAGAGTATGGAAACTTTCAGACAACACTGCTGTTTTTCAGATTGAGATTCTTAAAAGCAGTGTTACCACATTTCAATAATATAGTCATTTATCTGTACACTACCACATTATCTGAGACATTCACTGCTTCTGAGTATCAGCTATTAGCTGGTGAATACCTGTATACCTTGACATATCTTAAATGCTACCGTAAAGTTTACCATTTCTTTTTTACTGGTTGATGTGTAAAAGCACCATACAGTAAAAGCACCATTTTTTAGAAAATAAAATCTAACAGCCAGCTATTCAACAAAGATAGATTGATATAAATCCATGGAATCCAATGGAAGAGAAAAGGATGGGATACTTTTGACACCACTTTGAAACCTAAAAGCTCGGCATTGAAGTCTGAGATAAGTAATATAGGGTGTTCCAAAGATCAAGGGGAAAAAAGAAGTAGCACTTTGGCAATGCAACAAAATGGGAAGTTCAGGATCTATTGCTCTGTCAAAACTTAAAGGCATCAAATGAGGAACCATTTGTCAAGCTTTTTTTTTTTTTTTTTGATCTGTCCATCATACCTTAGAACAGTGATTCTGTGAATAAGGTATTTGGGTCTTCTTTGTTTATTTTCTCTGTTATTTAGTCGAACATGCCACCTTTACAAGTGAAAAATAAGTACCCGTTTGTCTCTCCCATTTGTCCTTTTCTCTTCCTGTTCTCTCTTCCTTACACCATGGTCATGAATAAGGCTCTACAAAATGGCTAAATGGTGCTGGTGGTGACATTTGTTTCACCCTTTTGTTTTGCAGGTGTTGCCTGGTGGAACCTGTAGAAGAACCCAGTGAAGTTACTCAAGTGGGACTGGAGCAGTATCTATCATGGAAACATGGGTTTGCAGAATTAAATAAAGAAAAATTACTAAAAGATTTTGTATTAATTAAAACCCTGAAAAGGATGAAAACTGATCTGCTGGGAAATTACATGCCATATTAAATATGCAGGTTTGTAACTAAGTGTTATCTCTCCTTCCCTGTTTAAAGGTTACAGAGATATTAAAATGTCCTGCAGTTACAGCACAAAAGGCCTGACAGTATTTCAGAAATAATGAAACTATAAAATCTACAAGGAACTAACAAATCTGAATTTAACTACAACAGATGCTTTATCTACATTTCTTGATGTTATACGCTCTTTGTATTGCATTAGGCCCAGTCCTGCTCTAGTAAAGTTAACAGCCACAACTCTGCTAAATACAGAAGTCGGAGTGTATCCTTGAGAATGGAGCTTAATATTAGCGTTGCAATTCTTTGCTAGTGTGACTTTTGAGTTGTGCTCTTGAACTACCTGAATGTGTTATCAATGTTTTAAATACATTGATGTTTTCACTTTGTTCTAAAAATAGGCTTTTAATACAAGACAGTATTTAGCAACCTAGTACCAGCCATCAGTTTGATATCAGCCGTGACATTATTTAATTTTCAGAATCAGAGAGGTTAAAGCTCACTGAACTATAAACAGTTGGAAACATGGAGTGTAATCCCAAGGCACAGCTCTGCACAAGCTGTAATTTAAATCATATTGCATGCTAAGCTGAAAAGGCAGTGCAGGTCCCAAAGGGCATGAATAAATCTGCAGTCACTGATTTGCCACACACATTTGTGTTGGGATTCTGTAACTGTGCAAATGTGATGTCTTCCTTTAGTGCAGAGGACCTGTCATCTACTGAGATTTGTAATTAAATAACCCAAAGAACAAAAGCAATTACTTAGCCTTACAAGCATTCAGACTGGAATTTACACGATTTCATGAACAAAGAGAAGGGGAAGTCATGGAGACAGACAGAGAGGGAGGCTTTGAGTCTGCGACTTAATTCAGCTGTGTCTAGTGCTAGCTGAGATTTTAATGTATAGACCAGGTATTCACATACCTGGCTTACTTTGAACTAATAATTCCGTCATCGCAAACTCCACTCTGAAGTGGATGTTTCTCCATCTAAGGAGCCAATTATGTTTCCAGCTGGCTACATGCCACATCAGGTGCCGGCTTTGAGCAATCAGTTGTGTTAATTGCAAGCAACACTGAATGCCTTCTGGGACAAGCAATTCACGGTTCAGGAATGTTAGTGTAAAGGGGTTAGGTTCAGCCCCATTACCAAGAACAAATCACAAAGTTTGCATAGGTTGCAAACTAACAGTTGTAATTTTATGGAATGGGGGAAAGAGGTAGGAACAGACTAAGGGGCTGTATCCTCACGTCATTAACAGATGCTGGGCATCTGTTACTTGATGGGGTGATGGCTATGTGGTGGTGGAGCCCTTCATCTTTTCAGCTCAGCAGTTCTGTCCTCCCATCCCCCTAGTTCTGTCAGGTATTCTGATAAAGGCCAACAGGGCCAAGACATTGGCTCAAGAGAAGACTACATCAACTGCCCATGAACATGATCTCCACATTTGTTGGCATTTTCCTTCTTTCTATTTGTCATACTGGGAAAATAATAATAAAAAAAATACATAGGGGTTGTTTGATGTAAAGGAAATATTATAAGGGTATAAATAACAGTGAATGCCATAAATGGATGTTGAAGGGCAGATATATATAAAAAACAGCTATTGAAGAAGTAAAGCATATTAATGAAATAAGCTGAGCACTGCAGTGAGTAGAAATCAGTAGATCTTTCTTGGCTGCATTGGGGATATTCTTATTTATTATCAGCTAAAGATCTGGCCTGTGGTATTTTTTAGTATCTAACTTTTGTCTCAGTACCAGAATAACGAGTTTTAGCTAGTCTATCTATTTGCAAGGGTTGATTTCTAATACGTTTGCGAATGAATCGCGGCACCAGCACTATTTAAAAGAAGAAACCTGCCCAAATGTTGGAGATGATGAATGGGAGGCTTGGGTTGAATCTTTAGAGATAAAGGGAGTTAGTGTGTGGCGGGGAGGGGGAGGAACTGGTGCAAACCTCAAAGTCTGCAGGTGCTTAGAAACAGCGTAAAGGCTCAGGAAGTGTCTCTAACACCCTTTAGAGGCTCAGTCCCTGGTGTCCGCATGACTGTACAAAGAAAACTTCTTAAAACAAAGCCATCTTATTTCTCCCTTTAACACAGACTAAACCATTGCCAAACAGTTTTGCGTCTGAAGCTGTGAATTTCATTAAATTCAATGCAACTCGCTCAGCACTCTCCATTTTTGTGTGGCTGAAACCTCTAATTCTCCCCCCACCGCCCCGCGGCCAGCGTGCTCTAGTCACATCACACTTAACCTTTGCCTTGGCTTCTCAAAAAAGAATTTGTTTCACTCTATTCACGGCTTCAACAGTTTGGCAAACTCCACTTGAGTGCCGCGCTGGGCCTTTATATTGAACACACTAATCTGATTGTTTTTCCACTCTACAAACTTTGGGTCAACAATCAAGCTGCTGCCAGAAACTAATTAATTTGCAAACAGGCCCCATTTTCACAGGGGGAGAGCTTTTGAAACCTATGTCAGCAGAGCTGGTCACACCATGGTGACATGCATTGTCATGGCATCCACTTTTCTGGGTAATTCTCCTCACTAATTTTTCACCACACACATGAACTCAAATTACCCAGTCAACAGTAAATCTCTATTGAATGCCCACCAAACTCTGAACGTGGTGGCCTGAGAAGAGGAAATTGGTATTGACAGGGTCAACACTCATTAAATTGATGGCTATAGCAGAAGAAGAAAAAAACCAAACACAAGAACATAAAAAAAAAAGATTCAGATGTATGTCATATCCCAATGAAGGGGGCTGTAACAGACCCATTCCAGCTTTGTTTAAATCAATTAGTATTCTGCTGTGTGATTCCCTACAAGTAGATTTCTGGTTAACTTTTCTTGAAAAACTGGTTAGTTACTTCTGTGAACAGGAAAGGAGGCATAAGATGGTAGCTAAAAGTCACTGTTTTCCAAGCATCAGAGCTGTGATGAGCCCCCATAGAGATCTCAGAAATCATGGGAAACTTACTTGAAATTGCAAGGACTATAACACATAGGCTTTGTCTTTGGCATCCTGCCACCTAATCTGAACTTTCTTTTTCCTTAAGCTGATGCGGATTTTTGTAAAAATCATAAAGAAACCCATGTTGTGTAATTTAAAGTGGGGCCTACAAAAAAGCAAAGCAAAGTGCAGTCTTAGAATCTGAACACTACACCTGTCCTGGACAAATTACCTTTTTTCCCCTATTAAAATTCATCTCCAGGGCAAGAGGAGAAGCTTCCCATGAACTGATGTATGTGGGTAATGTGTTTATATTTATACATATATATATACATACAAATGAACAATCCTTCTTAATTTAAAAAAAAAAAAAAGTTTTCTAGAGAACATAGAACATCACTGGGATTACTGGTAATCAGACAATTGCTGGTGTTTTACTATTCAGTGTGAGAAGGGTACAGAGCTGGAGACATCCAGGATCAAGAGTGTGACTCCTGGAGCTGGGTTTTAACACAGCTCCTACTGCTGGAGGTGGCAGATGAGACTCAGATTTGTTTATGTAAAGCTATCTCTATAAAAAGCAAATCACCTGGGTCATCAAATTTGATTCTGAACACTCAAGCGAGATCACCTGATTTGCCCTATACAGCCAGGTGCATTGATTTATCCACATCTAGCATCTAGCCAGAGCTTGTTCTGGCTCATTCGTTCAATTTCCTCCCAAAAAAAGTCAGAGCATAGGTGATGGGAAGGGCTACGCTCTCAGGTCTCTCCCCGACATGAAGCTTACCAGGATTTACTGGGTCATTGACCTGATTATCACATTCACCACTGACATAAAACCCCTAAAATTTAGCAATTCTAAGGCACATCACCAATATATCAATTCAGTGTGCATGAGTGAGTGTAGACCCCAAGCTGGCAATCACTCCCAAGTCTCTGTTTAGAGAGAGACTATGCCCTGATCTGTTTGGGACTGGGGTCATATCCCACGGTGCTTGTTTTGAGAGCTATGAACATCTTTCCTAAAACTGTACTGTGTGCAGCAGACAAAATTCTCTGGTCTCCAGTGGAAACAGTGCACAAAACACTCTGAACTCCCCCATTGTTTTTGATCTTACATGCTCTATAAAGACAGCCCAGAGTATGAATTGCAGCAAAGCATGGCTTCTAATCTACACTTCCAGCTATTATTTTTTGGTGTGGATAATAAGGCTGACCAATCTGAAACCCATAAATGAGCCCACGGTTAACCATATAATATACACATATCCTAAGTCAGGTGTTCCTGAACTAATTTGTATCCTAACTTCCCCAAGCATATTGTGGCTATAGCTCAGACCAATATGTTTACTGATGGAAGTCTTTTTGCCCCAGGTCATATTCTCTGGAGTGTCAGGACGTTCTCAAAATGTGTGGTCAAACCAGGGAAATGCCCTCTTCTGCTTCATCTTTCCTTCCCGCTTTTTCCACTCCAGCCTCAAAACTTATCCTTTGGTACTTTAACCAGTTTTTCATACCTAAACGCAACAAAATCTCATCCACATGAAGAAAATGACCTAATCCTAGACGATGGTGGGGGAAGGAGGAGAGAGAGAGAGGGAAGATCTATTTCCTAGAAGGATTTAAAATAATGTCATTCAGGCCACTTGATGGGAGATTATAATTTTTCTGGTTGTCTTTACCCACCATCTTCATGATCGTCCTCACATCCAGAGCAACTGTAAAGCACATTCTCTAATTGCTACTTAGTCTTTGATTTCTGAATAAAATGTTATAAAGATACAGATAGCAGTTATCAGACAGGATGAGTCAACTGGTTCAAATACACAAGTATCTTCTGATCAAGTATTCAGGGGGACTTATGGCTTCCTGAGTTGTAACCGTTTCAGATCAGTGACAGTATAAATGTCAAGTAATACCATTAAGAAAGAAGTGATTATTTTG
Source organism: Fulmarus glacialis (assembly GCF_000690835.1). NCBI lineage: Eukaryota > Metazoa > Chordata > Aves > Procellariiformes > Procellariidae > Fulmarus > Fulmarus glacialis. Next base: position 103,569 of record NW_009218617.1, read on the forward strand.
TGATTTCAGAAATTCTACATTTCTTCCAAGAGAAAAAGAACGGGTTGTAATAAAAATGTATAGAGAAAAGACTTGTTAGATTGCAATGAGAAAAACAATCTAAAATTCATATTCAGTCTCTCAAATTTGGTTCTAAAGACTTAAGGGAGGAAAAAAACCCTGTAAATTGAGTTTGTATGCCATTCTGTTCACATTATTATGCCACCGTCACCATAGTTTCTGAGTACTTCCTAGCACTCTGTTAGGTGACATTAGCATTTGTCACACATGGAATTTATCACTGTGAAATTATTTATTACTATTCTTAGCAATGAAGATAATGGGAATGGGGGTGGGAGGGCGTATTGAGTGAGAAACGAGACTTGCATATATGGACATGTTTTGTTCCTGCAAGGGTCGGAGTTGTTCATGCCTGTATAAGCAGTGGTAGGAAAGTGCGGGACTTGGTCCACACTACGGCCTGCATGATAGGAGATATCAGCTGATTAATTTGGTTCAAATATAGAAATGCATATTTTAAATGCAAGAGATCCTTTCAGGGCAAAACAAAACCAAACAGAAGGACAACAACAAAAACACACACACAAAAAAATCCCCTCACTGTTTTCACTGGTAAGGTTGTTTAAATATGCCCTTGTAAACTTATGGGAATGGAGACCTGGGAGAGACTTCTTAGGCTACTCACTGCAGTCCCTTGTGATGTCAGGCAAGCATGTATATGACAACACACGAAATGTTATCTAAGTTCCTCTTAAAACCAGCTAGGCTGCTTCACTGACTACTTCTATTGGGCAGCTTTTTCTAATTTCATTGCCCCCACGGTTTAAGACTTCTAATTTGAAGACTAAATATATTCATATGCAGTTCATACCCTGTTTTTTTAGTTTTTTTTTTTAAAGTCCTTTATTTAAATAGCTCTTTTCTTGCTGGATATTTATTGTATTTGTAGCATCCATCACCTCCTTTCTCCAAGAATATCTCAGATGTACTTTATGAAATAATCCCCAGGTACCAGGGTGGCTGTCTATGCTGGGTCCTGTCTATGCTGGTAGGTCAGCCATCTTCCACATCTGCTTACCTTTGGTGGCATGCATTTTAGTGCTTTCTGCATATCTGGATTGGGAATGTGTAGGAGGTGAGCTGGAAAGTGGGAAACTAGGAAGGCATTTAGGGACAAGGGAGTGGCACAGAAGAGGGGGACATCAGTGGGTATGTATAGGTGGGAATAGGGTTTGGTGTGGATGACCAAAGACAAATTATAGATTCAAGGATGCAGCAATGAACACATCCAGCTCTCAGCAAGAGTAGTTGCAAAAGAACAATTATTCATTTCTAAACATCTTGACACATTTAATACTTTTTTATTAGAGAGGTAAAAATCCTATAAACTAACTACAGTCTTGTCTTTCTCTTGCCATACATTCCTCTTCTGTGCAATACATATATATTCAAAATTATGTGTGTATGTTGCCAGTGCTGGGACATCCTACAAACTGCCATAAGTGGAAACAACATAAAGTGATGGCTAAAGTTCTGTATGAATGCCAGGAGAGTATCAAGTCCATGTTTCCTGCCTTGGAGCCTGTGAAATTTAAGAGGGCATTTTCTTTTTTATTGAACAGTCGCTCAGCTTCTATAATTCTCAGCTGTTTATGTAGCCGTAAAGTAAAGATTACCAAGGACAATAACCCCAGGGGACTAAGCACAGCTACTACCCCACTTTAAAAATTAAGCCATGGAAAGTATGCTAAAATAATATCATAGAGCTGGCTTAAACCCATAAAAAGCAAGGAAATTCCAAGACAAGGCTGGAAATCCAGACTGACAGTCTCTCTTAACCCGAGGTCTAGTAATGAGGGTGAGCGAGGCCAGTATTCCCTCACTTTTCTGGGGTGCAAACCAGATTCACAGTACTACCTTAATGCAGCTTTTGTGATTTAATTTCCTTTCAAATCTTCTGCAGCCCAACTCTGTTTTGCTTTTAAAATAAATGTTTATGGTTATTCATTTTACAAAATGTTAACAATTTAAGGCCAGATCCCCTGTGCTCAAGTCAGGGAAGATGAGAGCGGCTCCAAGCTTTCCTTCCACTCCCCTAATCTTCAGCTTGAAAACTGCCGTCAGTACATTGCTTTTGCATTGCTTAGCATTTGCTTTGGTACACTGCACTGCCATTTCTGCCTCCTTGCCTCCAGCCATGCCCTCAGCCCTTCCATGAACGCTGCCGCGGATGGTGTACAGCAAACGCTGCGTGTAGTTCATCGGGGAACTCCCTGGTACCAGGGGAAGCTGTTCTGACCTGCTCGGGCCTCCTACTCATCTTTTTTTATTGCTGAAGCAGTTCGTAGAAGCAGGACCTGATCTACGTTTTCTTGAAATAACACTAGCTTCTGATGGCTCTGAACTGTAAGAGGCAACGGCACATTTAAAAGAAAACATGGGTTTTGCCTGTAGGCAAGACTCTAAGATGTATGTGTAACATTAAAGCCATTGCTACTTATAGTAAAGCTGGACAGGAGATGTTTTTCAATTTCAAGATTTTTTTTTCTGAGTGTTCAAAACTATTCTTGACCCTTGCTGGGACCAACTAAGACTGTCAAAGCTTTTTGTGCGGAGAAACCCCATGCACTTAGCAGGGGGGCCAATAATGTCCAGGGTGAGCATGCACATGGCTTGTAACAAAGTACATGATTCAGTCTGGGGCACTGAACTGCAGCTTTTCATATCCAAGATGAAACACCAACATATTTTACTGTGGTTTTGCAAATGCCTCCATGTCACATCTGGCCAACTCTGTATCAATAATTAAATATACACTGCTACAGTGACTGATGTATGGTCCCCTACCTTCTAGATGAATGCCCCAACTACATGGCTATAGAATCAGTCTCCCTTGCTTTATTTGGCTTGGTGACTGTTTAATTATTTATACAAAACAAAATGTCTTTAGAAGCCTGTGAGTATTTAATACCTTTAAAAGACTTAAAAAGCCTTTAAGAGCTGCCGGTCAGCACCTTCCCTTGGGCCGGGCACAGTTCAAAGCTCTCTTCCCAGCAACATTTAACTTCTTATGAAAGGTGGAGCATCTCCAAAAAGTGACTGTGTGATCTCATAGAATCATGGAACCATAGAATCCCAGGTTGGAAGGGACCTCAAGGATCATCTGGTCCAACCTGTCTTGGCAAAAGCACCCTGTCCAGCTGAATCTTAAAAGCGTCCAATGTTGAGGAATCCACCACTTCCCTGGAGAGATTATTCCAATGGCTGATTGTTCTCATTGTGAAAAAGGAACTCTGTATTCATACTTAAATCCAAGAAACTAATTGCTTTGTGCAGTGTTGTCCTACTTTTACGTCAGTTCAGGATGATATTTAAATTCTAAGAGAAGTTTGCAAGCTCTTAATGTCTTCTCCTCTCCATTTTTGGTACCAAACGGCTGTTTTTTCCACACCCTGTCAGCTCTGACCTTAGTGTTGGTATGGGAAAAGCAGTTTCAAGTTCCTGCTCTGAATGAAGTAAACTTTAGCAAGGACTTAAAACTGGATGTCTCACCATCTAGCTATTAAACTCCAAGGGGATGAGGATTTCTCTTTGTGAGTTTGATCAGAACTGCTGTTCTTATCCAGATTTCAGTATATGTCCATTAGAATAGTGGGCTTTAACCTGAAGCTGAGCACACTGTAGAAAGCAACTAGAGAAGCAAACCCACCACTACATAGCAATCCATGTCTTTACTAAAAAATGCATAAAGGTCTGCAAACATAAGGTTCAAAACTAGTTTATACAGATCTTTAAGAAAGTAAAGTACACCTCATCCTTCAATAAGAGCTTATTTCATTAGAAGTATATCCATTTTAAATACATGCAAACACAAAGCTTCTTTTACAATTAATTTAAAAGAGACAAATGACAAAAGAAAAAAAAAAAAATCAAAGGACTGGCATGCCTGCAGAGTTCAAACTCAAACAATTATAATTTTTGGATTTCCCTGTTAGATGCTGAAATTAGGAGTGCTGTGTGGAAAGGCTGCCGGGACCTTATCACTGGGAAATTAACAGCAAAGTCTTAGAGCCTTTAATAGGAACGTTGTAGTGCAGATTTTAAGCCAACCTCTCCCTATTAGGAATGTAAACTTATTAAGTTGCAATGGAGAGATAGCTTTCAAAAATGTACTTAAGGATCATTTTCTATTAAATTATAGACAGTTATGAGAATAATTTCTAAAGGCCTCAGCTTGATTCTTACCTGTTTTTAAATTAGCTTGAAATTTTCCATACAGGAATATGTGTAAAAACTATACATAGAGTTGAAATTCATCTTCACCCTGTGCTACGATAAATGCTGCCTTTCTACTTTTATGCTCATTTTGGATGATACTTTAATTCTAGAGAGCTTGAGGTTCGTCAGCTCTTTATGTGCAACTGTCTTCTCCTCCCCGTCTTGAGCACAAAGCAGTTGTGGTTTCTGCACCCTGTCAGATGTAACCTTAGTGCTAATTTGGGAAAAGTTCTCACATTCAGTGCTGAAAGACTGATAACCGAATCCACAAAGGAATGACACATTTTCAGCGATGAAGTACAGGGGCTGTGGACAATGGCTGTGCTTTCCCACTGCATAAATTCTCCTGACTCAGCTGTCATTGTGCAAATCTACTGCACAAAAGCAGATTTTGCTTGCATGATTGGACTTTATGTCATCATGACTATCATAACAAAAGTGGGTGTTGTGTTATCTTTAACACATTATTACTCTACCAGGTACCAAGATAGATGGATATGTCTGTAACCCTTGTACTTTACTATCTATTGAAGTCCAGAAATCTTGTCTATTATCATAATAAAATAAACCAATGAACAATATTTCTGGGTTACTGGGCAAGCACGGGCTGCAGGACTGAAACGTGATAGACCTGAATCTGTCCTCACAACAGTCCACATGAATTATGACAAAACTAAATTTAACAGGACAAAAATCAGATTCATACAACTTGTCATATCAAAATACAGATTCATACAACTCATCATATACACATTTATCTGATACATATATCCAATGCATATATCATATACAGTTGTTTATCCAACCTGCAATAGCACATTTTGTGATTTTAATTATGAGTCAGGGATTGGTTTTGTTATGGATTGTATACAGAGCTAATATGATAACCAGTAGGATACTAGAAGTTCCTGACTGTAGCTAATATGAAACTGTGTTGTTAAAACATAGTCTGCTCTTACACATTAAAAATTTGCGTGAACAGTTTGCACTAAATTGCAAAACCACATAAGAAAACGTGGACCTCAGCACAGACATAAATAATGTGGCTAGGAGTGAAAAATATCTAAGAACAAAATACTTTGTGAATTCAAAACCAGGAGTGCAGATGCAAGCAGCGTGTACAGCAAAAGTGGCTAGTCAACTCTTCAAAAATTAAAATATAAATTAACTCAGAGTAACTACAGTTAGCATTACTGGCTCACTTAAATCAAATGTCAGCTTTTTCAAATGATGAATTCTCATTTCCAAAATGCTCATATCCTTGTACAGCTAAAGCCAAGTGTAATTCCATTTAAGTTATTGGAACTTTGACTTCAGTAGAACTTGGATAGAATACTCGGATGCATTTTAAAGTATTTTGGTACATGAAGCCAAAACCAGATTTTCTCTGAAACCATCCCCCTCTCCCCATACACACAAACAACCAACTCCAGGCCTGATTAGTAATATCCATACAATAACGTAAGCTATTGTCCCTTGTTAAACTATTGAACATTTTGAAACCAAATAGTTTGGAATACCCAGGACGCTTTTCACTTTTTCCAAACTATTGACAACTCTGGCCTGCTCAGGAAGCTCTGTTGATTCACTTTCTGCTGGACTTTGGTGACCAGTGTCAGATTCCCTTCAATCCAGCCAAAAATTAAAGCCTGTACAAGGCACAGTCCTGCCCAAGGCTTTGTAGCTACTTTGTATTGATGTGTGGCTGATGCCTCCACAAGCCTTGAGCTTCGGTCCAACTTGCACCCTACAGCGATCTGCTCCTGTGGCATGACTGCATTAGCTGTAGTGTCTGTATATATTTTAAATTTAATCACACTCCACAAATCTCAACGTAATTAAAACAAAAATGCTTCTTTATAAATCACTTTTGATTAGTTTAACTGGTTTAAGACAAAATTCTGCTCCAAATAAAAGAGGGGTGAATATGTCACAGATGTTGCTGGAACGAAGCTGTGTGCTAGTCTTTAATGGCTAGATGAACTTATCTGGATAAATGTACATTTTACATACCATTTAGCCACCGGGAGTCATGCTGCTCTGTTCTGATAGGATGATGATGCCCCAGAGTTCGGAAAATGGCAAAGTCCCTGCCCATGAAGTCTGCCGCTGTGCCAGAGTACAGTTCTCCATCTGTGGGAAGACGTAATTGTAAGCAACACGTCTCAATTTTCCAGTCATGGTAAGTCAGAGAAAACTGTCAGTCCTATGTTTATATTACGCTAATAGGGATAACAAGAAAATTACAAAGCAATAAGCCAAATGCAATGTATTGTCATTGAAAATATGTAATTAGACTCACTTTCTCACTGCAGAGTTTAACTGTAACCTCTCTCAAACAAACTGTATCTCCCAACTGCTAGTGCAGCCTCTTTTCAAAAATATGTTTCGATTCTTAGGCTGGAATAATGACAGCTTGTACACCTATCCCTGGCAGGCAGTAGTATGCAGCCCCCAAAAACCCTACCTAACTGTGAAGTTACCCTGTTTTGAAAAGGAGTTTGGACTGGAGACCTCCAGAGGTTCCTCCCAACCTACTGGGTTTTTGTGACTCTGTGTTTGGAATTAGAGAGTCCAGCTTATTCACTCTCGGTTCAGAAAATCATCAAGTCCCTTGAATTTTTCATATAGAAACTGTCTTTTGGTTGATCTTTGGTTTTGTTTTGCTTTTTTTTTTCCCCCCTGCTTTTTTTTCTGAGCAAGCAAATCCTCTGAAAACAGTTATCTTCTACAGGAAAGACAGAACATGCCTTTCTCCTCCTGCCACCTTTGTAACTGTGATGTTGGCAAAGGGCAACAGCTAAGGGAAAGAATAAATGAGATCATTCCCTGCTACCTTGACCCCATGCATATCACAGTGAACAAGTGAATTAAAAATTGACCTGTGATACTTCAGCCCATAAATGGCACATACATAGCCTAGCTGGAGAAGAAACATAACATTAGAGTCCCAGTGTGCCCCTCCTCAGCCATCTAGAAGTATCATGGAGGAGACAGAGAGAGACACAGTCTAAATTCAAAGGACCAAGTCAACTTAAGTACCTGCCAACTGGTAAAGAGAATAGTAAGTACATAGCAATCAGACCCACAGAAAACAACCAGGAATCAAAGAACAATGTGTATCTTTCTGGCATTAATGTAGAGTGTGTCCATGAAATTACTCTGAATTCAAATTGCTAAAAATGCATTTTTTAGGACTGTGCCCTTTTACACCCGTATGTGAAATGAGATGCTTTACCCTATACTTTTAATGTGGAATTAAAAAGTATTATTCTTTCCAACTGCTATTTTCAAGCTACCCATCTTAAATGGGTCTTCTGTGAAAAACACAAGTTTGAGGATAAAATAACTCTTTCTTTAAGCTAAGGTAATAAGTTTTTCATGGTCATGATGAACTCTACCATACCCTCATTTTAAAACACCCTTTAGGAACAAGTTCATCATTTTCATGGCAATTTTAGATATTTCCATGGCGGGACAACCACGTCCAAGCATGCCTGCTGGATATCACTGGCATCTTTTCCCCAGAACACTGACACCATGAAATTACCAATTGAACCTGCAGTGGCTCTGTACCATATGGTAGTCATGAAAGTCAGGAAGGGTGAAAACATGATAGCGGAAAGGCGTGGAATTGAATGAATTCACAGCAGAGATTAGAAGCAAATAGACCAGTCGTGCAGCAGGAGGTGTAATCAGAAGTGAAACAGAACAGCATATCATTAATTAACAATTTATCATTCCTCTATGTTATTTTCAACTTTTTTTAAAGGGGAGACAATCACTTAATTATAGTGATTATTATGTACAGGGTATGCAGCTGAGATTTTAAAGAACATAAAACCTTTTTGCTTCTGAAAAGGGCTTTGATGCTGTGCTTAACCTTTCTTTAACCTTATCTTCATTTTCTTGTCTTTCAGTCCCTAGTGAGTTCTGATAAATCAATATAAATCAAAGGGGCAAAGAAAAAACCAACAAGCCCTGTTTTGCCTTCTAGTTATCAACAGATCTAAAGGTCAATCAAGAAAGAAAAAAAATTCTGTATTTAATACTACATTATTAAAATTAAAACAAATATAGCTCAAAAACTCATTAAAATCATATATTTGCAATATTTAGAATCATAAGGGTTTTTGGCACCTCAGCTTCTAACTCAATATATAAACTCCACTGAAAGTAACATGTCTTCCAGTCTTCCAGGTTTGACTTAATTCAACCCAAAACTACATCATGCTACTAGGCTCTTGTAGCTGGTACTTTTTTGTCAGTGGTGATAGTGTCAAGTTTTTGCCAATAATGGGCTTCAGCATGTTCTGAAGGAGAAAGAGTCTGTAGGAAACTAGCTGACCTTTCTTTGCTTTCTACTACAAGCCCTCCAAGCTTCGGTATACGTAGACCAGTGTCTGTAGTTTGAACTGATTTGCTGTAGTCATGCAAAACTGGGCTTCTCCCAGATAGAAATACCAAGGGATACCATGTATTTTTGTAAGGCTTTAGATGATAATTTTTGCTAAATTCAGGGTGAGCGTCAAGTCATGTCCCAGATGTGCACATCCTTTGAGTTAGTACTATTCAAAAGTTATATGAGGATTTTGCCTCCTCTCTAGATAGAAGTACGTTCATCTTTTTTTTCCCTATGCAGACCTTCTTTTGGACAGAAATTTACTCATTGCTGGTCCAGAAAATGATTCTTTAATGTCATGGATAGTCTTCACTGTGCTATTTCCATTGTCAGTAGTTTTAAAATCAGTTTTGATTAACTTTAAGGAGAAAGTGGAAATGAACAGTTTGAAAACTGACAAACATTTCTGAAGGGGAAAGAATGAAGGAAAAAAGAAAAAAGTTGTCCCTTTGTATTTCTAGTCCAGCAGCATAAAGCAATAACTGTCCAGAACAAGTTGATGGCCCTCAGCTGTTTGCACAGGAAGAAGCTTTATGTTTTGGACACAAACCACTTTATTCTAAAGGAGTAGCATGTTGACATATGAATGCACAGAATTACGTATATTGACTTTACTAAATAAAGAGGCAACAATTAAAGCTCAAAGTAATGTTTTTTGGGGGGAGGAACCATTTCCCCACATACTGTACATAGGCAGCATGAAACTGTGAACACCTCCCCAAGCTCATTAGATACAAAGATGTTAAAAACTAAGCAGTATACATTTATTTGCTGAATTGTTTCTATTCAGCTTTTAAAGAAGACTGCATTCTTAAAAAAATATTTTTGGAGAGTACAGAAGTGTAAGCTTCCTTTCTGAAAGAAATAAGAAAGTTGAATGGATGGGGAATATAGGCAAAACCAAGCCTTGAATGTCCTGATTGCTCTCACTGATAAGAGGGTTCCCAAATGAAATCTGCTATCCTTGGTTAGTAGGTTTATTCACTAAAGTTAAGATTTTCAGACATACATAGTAGTGGATTGACTTCATTCCTTTTAAAGTCAACAACTAAATCTTCCCAGAAAGTAGAATAAACTCTAAAATCCTGAACCTCATATGTATTTAGTAGCTAATTTCTAATAAATAAGATAGTAAAGTTCTTCCTTGGTGAGAAGCCACTGTGTTTCAGATCACATTGATCCATATTTGGGACTATTAAGGCACCTAAGCTGATTTAAAAAATAACATTAAATTTTTAAAAAATGTGGGTTTTTGTTTGTTTGTTTGTTTGTTTTTAAATCAGTGATATACAGGAACATAAATAGCTTTGAGGATTCTGGATCATCAGAGCTTTTGAAAATCCCAAAGGGTCATTTCCTAAAGAGCAACTGACTGACAATGGGACAATGCTGTCTCCTTCTCTGAGTTTTTTTCAACTACCCCAATACAATTGCTTTAGACTAATACATTCAGTGACAATTTTCTCCGGTGATTACATTCTGCTGCCTCTCATTTTCCTCCTGCCCTGGAACACACACTAGTGGTGCCCAGGGACTGCTTAGTCTCTACATTTTCATGCACTAGCCCGCTCAGATGAAGATTGCTTAGTTAGCAGCACATAGATGGGAATGGCTGAATAATGTCTTACATTACTAGGAACTAGTTATATCATGTTCCCAGCTGGCGTTTACTTTAGAGTAGAGTAGAAATAACTACCTTTAATGAACAACTCTTAAAAAAATAATGAAAAATGTTTGCAGGTGGATGGAACAAGGAATGTATACTGGAAAAATATTGGAACAATTTAATAATGATGAACTGTTTGTTTTGGTTTGGGTTTTGGGTTTTTTTTCCAAATATTATTGATTTTTTTTTTTTTTTTTTAGGAGAGAGGGAAACTGAAGATCCTTTTTACACTTATAAGTGTTTCTTTCAGCTGAAATATAAAATAAGCATCCTTTAATAGCACTAATGGTTATTAAAGATCTTAAGTTACTCTTTGCAAATTAACCTTGGTGTTTTGCCCAAATTCCAGCTTGGGTAATTACATTTTACTTACCGAAGGTTTACCTTCTAGTTATGGAGTCAAGAACATACTCTTCTTCCACAGTTTGCAAAATCTCTGCTTAGCGTTTCTGAGGAATAACAGGTTATTTTCCCCTCCTGTATTTAACCATATAAATTACTCTTACTTCTCAGCCTTCTTTTATCTTCCTGATAGTTACATTTTTTTACTAATTATAACATTGCATTTTAATGAGTGATGGGTAACTGTTTTACACAGTTGCTCTTTTAAGATAAACCATGGTTGTTTGTGAAGACAAATACTTCTGGCACACGAGGGGCCAGGAGTAGCTGAGCTATCATTCAGCTCAGGAGAAGGGAAGAAGCAGTCCACTCATGTTTTTCTTGGTGTGAGGCATTTCTGGTCAAGAGGCTCCTCTGGCCTTCATAGACCTATTCACTGCTTCACTCCAGTGCTACCTACTTCAGAGAGCAGCTGGACCAAACTTCTCCATGAAGTCATTGCTCGGCCAGTCCATTCCCTGTTCCTCACCTATTTTGGGGGGAGGAAATTATTTTGCCTTGGGTCATCACTTTACCACAAAATTTATGCTTTTTTGGCAAAGACAAGAGTAAGTCATTGCGAACCAGTGGTGAATCTGGTGTACACTTTCTGAAATATCAGGGGAACCTCTGCAGTAAAGGACTGAATTAAATCCAACATTATAATCAGTTACACAATATGACTGTGAGGTAGCTATGAGGAGGCAGAGAAGAAAGGGTGTTCATGCTCAGGATGCAGGAATGTTAATTTTAGCTGCACTCTGAGTTTTGTATAAGTCACTGAAGTAGAAATTAGTCACTGGTTTTGAATGTTGAATTCGCGCCATTTTCTATAGTGCTAATACACCCGTGGCTGTAATTGAAGCCTGATTCAGAACAAAATATCATGCTCAGTCTACTGTTTATTAGGAGGAAAAATACATGGAGTGAAAATTATAGTGATAGGGAGTGGGCTCAAGAAAGCAAAGATGTTTTAAAGACATGAAATCTAAACCAAGGGAAATAAGATAATCATATTTGTGCTGGACTGAGTGAAAAAAAAAAAAAAGGAATGTGAAAAGCTAGACACTGTTGACTTTGTGCAGTTGCATACCGGGTATACCATGTAATACTGGCTTGTCATCATTCTCTTTCTTTATTGTGTATTAAAGTAAATAGTAAAGCCATTCCCTTGAGAGTAGTTCTGCCACAAATTCAAGTCGCTCCAGGCACTAATTTATACACTGGCCTTTTACACACATTTTTTTTTTTTCCTTTCTGTTTGTACAGGGTACAAGTTGGAGCAAGATATGGAGGTCTTTCTTGTTTTTCCTGTTAAAAAGTTCGTGTCCCCAGGGTAGCTCATCACCTATGATCATTAGGGGCTTCGAAGATCAGGAAACGAGGCACATTGAGACTAAATTTTTGTTGCTGTCTTTTTTGAATAGCTTCATTTTTAAATGTAATGTAAATGTAATAAAGGCAGCTGGTAGGCAAGACCATAGACTAGCAATATGGATAAAGTCCTGGAGAAGACAGTGTTATCTGGTTATGTGTCATTTCCCAAAGTCTTCTGAGATAAGAGAATCTGCAATCTTCTGAAACTATTGTTGTCCCTTGGATTTGAAGTTGTAATAAATTGCCAGAAAGTTACATGTTAAGGACAAAGTGGCTACACCTGAAAGAAGAATCTAATCTGTTTCACTCTTAATTTCTTCTCACAAAACATCTTTTTGCCTTTTTCATAAAGGAGCAGGAAGAACAATGAGCACAATTCAATTAGATAAGTTAAATCAATTATATAAATTCAATCAATTGGATTAGTTCAATTAGGTTAACACAGTCCAGGTGCTCTATACTTACATATTCCATTCAATTAAGTATTACTAACTCAAAAATACTTAATTTATTGAAATCTCTCTGTTCTGGCCAGGAGTTTAATTGTATTCACTTCAGATAGATCTCTTCAGCTGAAACATCATCTTAAGGCCTAGACCTGTGAACACTTGAGATTCTCCTGCTCACATGTAGATACAATTGGGTGATAGACCTTCCTTGGCAGCAAAACTGATGTAAGAAATTACTTATTCCTGCTCTCAATTTGCTCTCAGCTGTACTGGTGCAACCGTCAGTGAGGCTAGCCTGTAAACTGGATCATTGAAATACTTCCAGAGTCACCTAGCTCTGGGGAGGAGAAACACTTTGCAGAATCAACGTCTTACAGAGGTGTAAAGCAGCTCTTGTGATAATTGATTCTTGGTTTACACACACCTTGTTTCTCAACACACCTGGGTCAACAGCCAAAAACTCCCCCACTGGCACACACAGAAGGGAGGGGAGCCAGTAATGCAGAAGAATGGACAGTTGCAACGGCAAGGACCAGCAGGAGGAAGAGACTTTCCCCGAAGCCTGAGGTGCCCTTGCAGAACCGCTTCACTGCCCTGCAGGCTGAAGAGGAAAGACCCTCCGTACGCTGGAGCTAAGGCAGCCCGATCTGCTCCCTGTATAACAAACAGCACAACTAAGAAAAGGTGATGGGTGATAGTAGTAGGCGACTCTTTTCTGAGAGGTATGGAGGCACCCATCTGCTGACCTGACACACTCTCTAGAGAGGTGTGCTGCTTACAGAAGGCTCGTATCAGGAATGTCACAAAGAGACTACCAAGCCTTTGCTGCTGTTGTTTCATGTGGGCACCAGTGATACAGCCAGGAGCAGTCTGAGAAGTATCAAGAAGGATCACAGAACCCTGGGAGTGACGGTAAGGGACTCTGGAGCACAGACAGTTTTTTCATCAATCCTCCCGGTCAAAGGGAAAGGGTTTGAAAGGGCCAGTCGAACCTGGCGAATCAACTGGTGCCACAGCCAGGGGTTTGACTACTAGACCATGGGACTCGCTTTGAGAAACCTAGTCTACTGAGGGCTGATGAGGTCCATCTGTCAGAGAAGGGGAAGGGCATCTTTGGTCATAGGCTTTTTCAGTTGAAGAAGACGAGGA
>NW_009218618.1:0-19409 GCF_000690835.1 Fulmarus glacialis
TTTCTTTTGTAGAAGATGATAGAGAAGATGGAAGATTAGGGAACACAATGGAGTGAAAGCATCCTAGGTTATTTGCTTATATTTAAATTCAATTAAACTGCTCACCATTGCCAAAAGGGAAAGATTTTTATGCTTTTGCTTGTGTCTACTTGTTCCTCTTTTCCCTGCTCTGGGACAGATGGCCCTGATTTCTTCCCTTACCCAAGCTGTGGAGCTTATTGGACCTTCAGTGGACCGGTTCATCTTACTAACTCAGTAGAAAACTATTCTGGTATTTTTTGTTGGGCTATGAGAATGACATCAGGGATGGTTCTGTTGACTGTTGAAGCCAGCAAGGTAAGTGGCAAGCTGCAGTAGTGAAGTAGCAGAAACAGATACAAGCTGTGACGCCCTCCCATTCTGATGATGAGATCACAGACTCACAGAATGGTTGAGGTTGGAAGGGACCTCTGGAGATCATCTGGTCCAACTTCCCTGCTCAGCCAGGGTCATCTACAGCTGGTTGCTCAGGACCATGACCAGACGGCTTTTGAATATTTCCAAGGATGGAGACTCCACAGCCACTCTCTGGTGCCAATGCTCGGCCACCCTCACAGTGAAAAAGTGTTCCCTGATATTCAGAAGGAACTTCCCGTGTTTCAGTTTGTGACCATTGCCTCTTGTCCTGTCACTGGGCACCACTGAAAAGAGCCTGGCTCTGTCCTCTTTGCACCCTCCCTTCAGCTATTAATATACATGGATGAGATTTCCCCCAAAGTCTTCTCTTCTCCAGGCTAAACAGTCCCAGCTTTCTCAGCTTTTCCTCATAGATGAGAGGCTCCAGTCCCTTTGTGTTAGATGAGTTCTCAAAATTTCCGCTTCTCAATTATGAGATGTTAGGTAAGCTCACCACATAATTTGAAACTGCAGGCTCAGTTCATTGAAGAAGCAAAACAAAGCTTGATGCCTATTCTCAAATCCAACTCCAAATTTTCCCACGTATCTGTCAATTTTATAGGAAATCACAGTCTTCAGCTTGGTCACAGTTCTTCAACCTGATTATAGCAAATTTTGCTGACTGTGTGGTTTTCCCAAACTGTCAGAAACTGATTTAGTTTAAAAATTCAAGTATTATGAAGGCCTGTTTTTAAATAAAGTTGCTGGCTCTATGTGTGGACAACTAAATATATTAAAAATTCAAATAGCTATTGAGCTGACAATTTTAAAAAATTGTGAACCAAATGAAATCTGATCTTGTTTTAACTCAGCATAAACATTTTAAATTTTTTAAGCTAATAGTCATGGGGGAAATTTTGCCTCATTCATTAGTGTACACCATGCTGCAACAGCATTGCGTGTTCTTTCAGACCATATATAACTGTAAGGTTGTAATGTGTAAACAGCAGAGTTAGAGATACAGAGATGATGCTCATATTTTAGGACATGCAAATGTTTACCACAACTTCATGCAGGAATACCACATTCTCAGTGTTCTGTTTGTCAAGGTGCTAAGTTATTGTCTGTGGAGACAACTATTATTGAAAAAGGGGGGGAGAGAATCAGGATGGAAGGAGGTCAAAAGAGGAATACCTCAAGGTTACATTTTAGGGTCCATCTTGTTTAATATTTTCATCAATGCTTTTGACATCCACAACTGATTTGCTGATGATGCAAAGTTTGGAGTCACCATCCACACAGAGGAAGACTGTTATTGAGAGGACATGATGACACTGAGGACTCGAGTAATATTAACATAATGAAATTCCACACTATAAAATGAAAGATCATGTAATAGCAACAAAAAAATCGTCAGTAAGCTAGAAGCTCATTCATTGGAAACCAGTGGAAAAGAGTAGGACCTGGGTACATTACTTGATTTCAGGATGAGTACTGTGGTAGGTTTTGGGATGTAGCCATTAAAAACAAATACCATTCTGGTGTGTTTCAGGCCATGTGTTTCAGAGGTGATGAGGAAGTATTGTTGCCATCCTACAAGGCTTAGTAAAACCTCACTTGTGTGTGTCCTGGTGAGCTCTGTTCAAGGAGTAATTCAAGCTTTTTTTCAAAGAAGGACTGCTCAGGTTAGGGAAAGGAGAGCCTGTCATATAAATGCAGACTAGCTTAGGTTAACCTAGTTTAGGCTAAAAGAAATGCTGAAAGAGATTATGATTACTTTTACAAGGTAAAAAAGATCAGAAGAAGAAACAATGGTAAAGGATAATGCTCACACAAGAATAAATAGGTTGTGAATTTTCTGATGAAATTTAGGCTTTAGGAAATTATATTAATATTTCTAACCAGCAGAAAGTATTTGAGATAACATTTTCAAGACAATGTGTGGTAAATTTATGCAGGAAACACACGACATGATGACTGTAATCCCAGGAGACTGGATTTAGTGACCAGGTCAGCGCTCATAGTCTCGTCTTCCTGTATCTCTCCAGTATTATCTGCACTTCACTTTTTAAGACTAGGGTACAGTACATAAAGCTTGATGATGTCCTGAACAGAGATTATGCTGGTAAGGACTTTTCAGAACAAGTGCCTCTGATTTTAATATCGCCTCACTTCAGGACTGCAGTGGATTGAAAGCAGAAATGGCTTATCAAAAGGTCCAGCAAGGAAATAGAAGGAAAACAGTTAAGAATGTACAGCCAGCAGGCAAGTGATAGGATTGAATCCTTAGTCCCAGACACAAATTCTCCAGCAGCTCCCAAAGATGTGGTGCATCCCTGTGTCATTATATTGAACAGTGCCTCCAGGGTGGCTACAGCGGTTAACATTTAAAAAGGTTTTCCAAATGACTTGTTTACTGTGTGGATTCTTATTTTCATGTAGCACATAAAATTAATAACTCTTCTCTGCAAATGTGCAGCTTATTTTTCTGTATTTCCAAAAGTGTAACTTTGTAGAAAATGGCAGTTTAAAATTAGTCTGACAAAACCTAGATCCACTGCATAATTTTACTTGTACAGCTTCATGAAAGTAATGTTCTAGTCAGTTTCTTTCTTGTTTTCACTTTAAAGTTATCATAAGAAAGTTACTTTTTTGAATATATTATTTGGTTCTAAAAAGAATCCTTGAAAATTAAGGGATAATAACTCTGACCAACGCTTCCAGATGCCAGAAATTTGTCAAAGCAAATTGATGTAGTTAATTATTAAATACGATAGTGTCAAATTATTTTGCATGTTTAGAAAATATCCCTCTTCCTGTTTACACATTCATTTACGATCTTAGTCAGTTAGTTTATGGCTGCTATTTTGGTATTGTGGAAGTGCATGCCATGTATATGCTGCACCTTGTGGCCTTTGGAACTTCAGTGAGATAAGCAGCAATCCAGTTCAGATTCCCTCAATTCAAAGTCGAGAGCCCTTTTACTTCAAAGAATCTCTGTCACTTTTTACACCAGCAGCAAAGGACCATCTGTTCCCATTTCACTCCACTACTGTCCAATTGACCACAAAACATGTACTGCATTCCTTTTAAATTGACATTTGAAATACCACATGCAAACTTCTTAAAATTGTTTTTAACTTCTAGCACAGTTAGTGCAAAGATTTATGTACTAATATAGTAAATGTTTTTAAAAGCCCAAACTGGTTGAAATTTTTGTTTCTGAAAAATTGTAGTTTCAACAATTGTTTTTGCTTCAGTGCAGAACAAAATTAAATCAGGACCATCTTAATTTCTTCTGAGTCATGATCAATATCAGGGCATTTACCTGAAATATATGAGATTCAAGATTATGTCTTTGCACTGAATTAGGCAGATTATTGATATTATTATCGGCTCTGAAGTTTTTCCTTCCCCTGTGGCTTTGACCAGGAATACCATTCTGATCATGTGAAAGATTATAAAAATAGGTATATTCTGGTTAAATGTTTTGATTTAAAAAACAGTAATTACCCAACAAAACTCCCCACCACCTCTAATGCATCATTCTTAAATGTATGCAGGTTTTAAACTATGCATCAACAAGAAGGAAGTACTGACAGTTATTTATGTCTTTTTTTGTTGACCAAATTGCCATAATCAATACCTTAAACTATAAATTGTGTTGGCAGATTTTGTTTGGATCGTAATTAATTTAATTTTTTGACTCTTTGGTTTACCTGATTTAAGTTCAAAGTAACTGCTAATTATTACATAATTATTGTTGCACATCAGCCAAGGTTCACTGTTTTCTTTATCACAATTTAGATTTAAAAAAAAAGAAAAAAAAAAGAAAAATTTTGCCTTCTAAAAATATTTCAGAGGAAAGCTCCTTTATGTGTGATGACAGAGAAGAGGCTTAGATTGGGCGTTTTTACGTTAGGAGGCACCCTGAAGGTAGGAGCAGCTTAAACAAGCATCAGATCCAAGAAGCTCCGGGAAGCCCCCTCCCCACAGGTTACTGGGGGCCCTCAAGCTCGGGCAGACTGCAGGGTCACTCCCTCTGCTGGAATAAGCTTCGGATTGCAACAGGTAAGTAAATTCACTCGTGTTGCTGAGTTTTCACGTACTGGTTAAACCATCCACATCCACCCCATGGCCCACCAATAGAAACAAGTGTGAATCACTACATGACAGTGGCTGCTGCCAGCTATGCGGACCTCAGCATGTAATTTATGAAGGGCAGGGAGTACAGGAGACAGTCTTGTTCAGTTTGGGGCAGGGGGGGAGGAGTCTCCACCTGCAGATATCACAGATGCTTTTGAACAAGCCCTATATGTCTGCCAAAAGAGGAGCTCTGGGGATGACATACTGAATTCTGTACCTGCTCTAGGTGAAACCAATTGGACTTTTTAATGTGAACATGCACATGTTAAGCTAGGCAAGGGGAGGCGTGAACCATGGATTTCAGAGAGGCATGATATATGGAGAATCATAAAAAGGAAAGATTCCCTCTCCACAGAGATCAGCCAAAAATTAAGATCAAGAAGTGTCTGAGCCTAGATACAAAACAAAGAAATAGATGTAAAATTATGGTGCTAGAAATTGAAACTATTCTATTTAGCTGTCTTTGTCATTTGTTTTTCCCCTAAGCAATTCAGCTGTTTGTTTTGTTTTCCCTCTCAGGTTAAGCTACAGAAAGCTGAATACCTGTGCATGGAAACAGTTCAGAGAGATGCATTATTATTTCCTCCTTTTTACCCACTTAATCTCTGCAATCTGTAGTTATGGTTTCTGACACAGTCTTCCCCCAGTCTTTTTAACATAGAGCAAAATGACAATTGAATTTTAAAGATCAGCAAATACAATCTCCCTTATGAGTAGGAAAACTAGTAGTGACTTCTGTCTTGAGTCTAGTATATGCATTTGTGTTGGGCAGGCTGGTGTGAGTACCTGGAAGAAGGATACGTGGTGAAAAATGACAAAGCTGAATTTGAAGGGATAGAGAGTCATGTGGGAGCTTAAGTACTGGGATGAAACATCATACACAAATAGCATTTTGAGTATTCCTTAAGTCTCAGTATTTGGGATTTTTGGTGAGTATTGATGGAAGACATGCATGAAAAGGAAGAGGGCAGAGATCAGGAGTACAGAGAAATAGAATAGGAGTGGGATGCCAAAAACATGGGAATGCGAACAGCACAAGAGGGAAAGTGTGGAAGATGAAGGCTGTCACAGATGAAAATCTCTGCGGTCATCTTTGACTAGTAGCAAGCCCAGAAGAGTCCTAATACACAATAGAAAAATTTTCATTGACATTGGAATTTAAAGAAGGAAGACTTCTAATACACATTTATAAAAGTATGCATTTTATAAAAGTACTTTTTTTTTTTTTCTGAACATAATATGATAAAATATATTAGGTATCTGGTGCTATGTAACAACTTATTTCCCTTTTCACTGCTCATTACACTGAGAGCTCACACAGATATAATCCCTTATGCAGGGGGCCATCCTTAACTGAGGTCATAGGTGGGGTTAATGTTTGTCACTTGTACCCTCCCACTCCTACTAGATTAGCTGCTAATCTAATATAAATGTGGTGGTTCATTAAAAACAATAATAGTAACAATAACAAAACAGAAAAATCTCACAATCTGCCTGAAATGTTTGCCATTTTCAAAAAGATGTGAGGCTAAAAGTGAGGGATCTGGTAAAAATCTCTTCCACTTAGTGTCCTTAAATTCAGTCATGTCTTGAAATGAGTCATGAAAAATCCAGCTAATTTCCTCTGTCATCCTACTTCCCAGCCAAATCCATTTTCACTTACCTCTCTGATTCATTCATCCTCACCCTACTCTTCATTTTGTTCACCTAAACTGATAGTAATGTGTGGGGGCAGAATTAATACATTGCTTCTCAAAGCAATTTCAGAGGTTCATATTCATCACGCTGTAACATAATGCTCTGCAACATTACTCAGTCCAGCAGTATTTGTGCAACTCCTTGCAGCATAAACTTGCACAACTGCACTCATTTCACTTGGAGAGAAGTTGGCAAAATGTCAGCTGTTGAATCAAGTAAATTCACTATAAATTCATATGGTTCTGCATTCATCTGCATATAAACCACATTAATTTTCACCAAGTCATACAATTATATTGGTACAATGCCATTCACAACAATTACTATTCTATTTAACTATGTATACAGTTGGAATTATGGCATAAAAATTATATGTTGGAACGATATTCCTTTCAAAATCTTACCTTAACCTGCTTATGCATTTAATAGACATTAATATAAAAAGAGTTCATTTCCCTGAGGAAAGACAGGAATGATAATAAGTGATTTATGATGGTTTATGTTGCATAAGGAGACTTTTCACAGTTCATTTGCCAATTCTTCACTACTTAGGTTTATTTTTTTTCCTTTATGAAACTTCTGGGTTCCACAGGAATGCACTTCTTAATTTCACCTCAGCTTAAACACCTTTGTTGTAAATGCTAATATTGAAAGTTAATTGTAACTTCTATCTCTAAGTTAGTACAACTGAAATACTGTGTGTGCTTTCTAGAGAAAACTAATATAACTTTAAAGATTTCAGTTTATCTGTTGGGGTTTTTTTTAACTGAAATTATCTTTTACCTCAGCTTTAAAAAAATTCCAAGAAGTAATCTTTACAGGACACAGATCATATGAAGGGTGTGTAAGATACTACTAATTCTTTCCTCTAAGCAATTATTTACACAACATTTCCAGAAGCAACAATGTTGGAGTTCTTTCAGTTGGAAGAAAGAAAAAAAAATCACTCAGGACACAAAGCCATTATTTTACAGTAAGCAGAAAACTTCCTTGTGCGATCTTTTTGGAGAGTCAGGAAATATCAGCTGTTGTGTGATATGATACCTTTATTACAAACTCAAGCTAATGCTTTTTGCTACTGATACAGAATGAGGTCATAGGAAACAACATAAGGGCTTCCATAAAGAACCTTCAAGAAAATGGAATCTATTAATAAATACATAAATGCAAATGTATCCTTGTACAACTATATATTCTGTACATGAGTTCATGTATATTCAGTGGACTGTTGCTTTGGCATGTATTTCTGTACCTACAGGAGATTCATGATTGCCAGTTCCTTCCTCCGTCCTCTCTGTGTCATTCTAACATATTAATGAATTGCACAAGAATTCGCTGATATGTACAGTCATTTGATATCCAGCCTACTTCAAAAAATTCCATAAGCAGTCGAATGATAGGACAAATGTCACAGATACACCTTGAACCATTAACTTGTTAAACAAAAACACAGTGGTGGCATTTTAACAGTGTTGTAAACCTTGCTTTGAGAAGGTTTTGTGACAAGCAAAATTATGTACTTTTGTAGCAATTTAGACCAAATCCTTAAAAAAACTTTACAAATTCTAAAATTCTCGTAACATACGCTTAAGATAGGTTGCTGGGCATTATACTTTCAACTGAGGAGTATATTAACTTTAGCTTGTCTGTGCCAAGATGGTACTTCCAACATTTTTTTATTTGCTAGTACTGGTTTACCTCCACCAGAAAACTCAGAATTGTCATGTAACTTGGTTGCTGTTGTCACTATTGTCATGAGTGGAACATTACCTAAGGGCAATCAGAAGCATGATCTTGGCTGCAGCTCCTCCAAGTGAAGTTTGCTTATCTGTAGAAAAGATCCACTGCAGAAGGCTTTCTCATTTTTCTAGCACAGCTGCAGGTATTCTTGATCTATGACACATTTGTTCTAACAACACGGTTAGCTTCAACTCTTTCAATAGTAAGGTTTATTTGTAGCTCAGTTATCATTTTGTGGAACTAGATTTGGGAAGAATCACATATATAAAATGGGACATAGTTGTGGTGCTCTTTTATCAGCTGCAGCTGAAATGTTTAATTGTGATGTGATGGTACTTGGAATAACTTGTGATAATAAAAACAGTGCTGACAGCTTGTCTCTACTAAAGTTCATTGTTCTCCTAATATTAGCAAATGAAACCAACATTACCAACTAGGAACTACTACTATCCACAGGGCTCAGCAACAGGTTACATAGATGATCAGCAGCTACTTACGTCCAGCTGTAATTCTCCCTCTATAATGGCAATGCACAAAAATGTTACTCTCACTTTGGCCAGAGTAATTTGTAGAACCTTTAAAAAACTTGGGAGCAAATTCTAAAGGACATTTGGGTGCCCAAGTCATACTCCAAAAAAGATAAAAATAATATAGATAGGATTTCAGTTGTTAATCATTGAAATTTTCTTCAGGTCTTTGTCTACAACATTTCCTAAATGTAAAGAAAATATTTTGCTGTCTCTCATGCTTCCTAAAAAGAGTTGCCAATTCCATCTTCAGATTGGCTCTAGTTTAAAAAAATCTACCATAATTTTCTTTCCCTTAAGTAATGAAGAAGAGGGGAAATAAAAAAACCAAGATGTTTCATTGTTTGAAGAGAAGGTCCAAGGCAAGGCCTGCACTTGCTTTGAGGTAATAATAACTGAATATTCAGTGCATTAACTCAAGAGAACTTTGCTCCTTGAGTTCCTTAGCTAAATAAGATTATTATGTGGTAATGATAGACACCCTTTATAAAAATGACATTCCATGCAAATGTATTGTTTTAATTAACCAGTTAATTGATTTATAGAGTGTCTGTGCAGGTCACTTAGACTTTGAAAAGTCACGTTTCTCCCAAGTGATTGAAATAATCAAAATAATTTAATCTTAAAGGAGAGCTTTATCATGTTCATTTTTGAACTCTTGATAAAACCAGCTGTCATGTAAGTAAAACAAAAGATAGTATTCTTCCACAGAAAGTCACAGAAGCTGTGGACTGCACATGTTGCCAGCTAGATTGCTTCAGAGCACACAACAGATGATAGGAGCTGCTGCTGCTGCTGTGGTGTGTGGAAAGGTGCACTCAGCTCTGTTGGCTGGCAACATGTTGCTTTGCTGCCTTTTTACTGCACGGTGATGATTATCATGGGTCCACCTGCCTACAACACACAACATGAACCGTCCAGGATATCAGGCAAATGTTACCAGCGAGAAAGAAGGCTTTAGGAGGAAACTGAGAACCTTCTAAAAGGTTTCACGTTGTAACCATAAAAAAGAAGATGAAAAGAAACCAGGTAGCATTTTTAATATAGCGCATCTCAACAAACAGCTGCAAGCAGATCTAACTGGAAAGCCAAACCTTGCCTGCTGATGTCGTTTCCGTGAGCACCGTGGGAAGAGGTGCTCTCTGGTGGACAGAAGAAAAAGCTGGATTGAGAAATCTGCTGTATCTTCAATGAGCTAAATCCTAAAGCGATCTGAAGCTGAAAAGCAGAAAAGAGTGCATTTCCTTTAGGCTAGGATAGTGAGTCTGAGGGAGGGAGGCTGATCCTCTGGGCTGCGCAACCAAAGCACCCAAACGGAGACTTGTGGGTCTCCTGCTTACCCGGCTAAGATCTGAGCAGGGATTCCGGGCTCCACCTTGGACATGTCCGCGGGAGCGCCCCAGCCTTGGCCCCTTACGCCAGAAGCTCAAGGCTACTTCTTTCCAACCCCCATGTGCCCAGAGACGAGCCGGGACGGTGGACACGACCCACAGTCTGCCGTCATCCCCTCGGCGGAACGGAGCTCCCCTACCGATCCCGAAAGGTGCTCAGTCAGGGCATCGCTGTCCCCGCACTGCAGCCTCCGCGGGAGCGGCAGGAAAGCTCCGCCTCCGGCCGTTCGGGAACAGCCTGATAAAGGCAGGTGCGGGCAAGCAGCAGGACCCCAGCTCGAAGCACCTGCCTATGCACAGAGCCCCTGACCCCTCCTTGGCCACCCCGTGCAAAGCGGCATCTGAGCCAGCCGGTGCAGCCCTGCCGACGGTGGCGGGATAGGACCCTCTCCGCCGCCTGCTGTACGCACCGGTATACCGCGGTCCGCAGTCTTCGGTTGCGTCTCTGCGAGGGGACAAGGACCTCGCCCCCAAGGACCTCCGAAAGAGGCGGGATTTCCCCGGGAAGTGGAAGCAGGATTTTGTTGTGTGGCTTGGAGATGAGGCAGGTATCTGCAGTGGGGTTCCTCCTGGGGCTGATGGCTCTCCCAGCGGCGCTGGGACAGAGAAGCTCGGGAAGCCCTATAAATAGCAGCCAGCCTCAAAGCTTTGCCATCGTCTCCTTCAAATGGGATCACGTCAAGGACCCTTATATCATTACACTCTGGATACTTGTGGCCAGCTTGGCCAAAATCGGTAAGTCCGGAGTTATATGTTAATACATGTCCTCTCCCTTTCTCTTCCCCCTTCCCCTTCTACCACTCAACGTAAAGGAAGAAAGCTTATCATAAGTCCACTGACCCGTTTTCAGGAGGTTTACTGTATTGTCCTGATTTCATAATACTGCCCTACACAGTGCTTAGCTTTTTCATCTAGGTAACCAGTGGGTTACCTAGTTCATTTTCAGCGCCTAGGACTGTGGCTTCTGCATCTGACTCCTTGCAAACCCTTGCAATTCCTTGAAACCTTGCTTTACTGTTGCTCCCGGGAAAAACTTTTTGCAGAAGTGAAACAGAAATAGGACCTTATTGCTTATAAAATACATATTCCAGTTTATGATATGCCGTTCTCCTGATTATGATTGGTAGCTGTATTAGCTAGCACCATCAAAAATAAACACTGTAAACTACACATATGAACTTAGCGTTCTCTACTTTGCAGTGCATTGCTGAATTAGTGGAAGAACATAGTTTATAGAGAAAAGTAATATGTATTATCAGACCATCTGATGCAGCTGAAAAAATACAAGCTTTAGAGCACACAGAATTTTCTTCAAGAAATTGGAATCAGTGAAAAGCAAGGACTTAGTCTAACTCCAGTGTACTTTAAGTGAATTTATATGAATGCTCTAACTCTTGTGTTCTGAACTTTGCAACTTTTCCAAAAGCAATTTTATATTAATAACACTGTTTGCTGAATTAGAAGAGTTATTGTTTAATTGGAATGTATTTTATTTGCTTGATGCTATTATTTTCCATCCTTTTACCTTTGGATCTAAAACCAAACCTCCTGTTCAACTGACATTGTAATTTTCAATTTTCAATAAATCATCTCTAAAATCAGTCTCAGCTCAGAAGGTGTGATCTGCTGAAAATCCTACTAATACTTTTCTGTACTTGTACTGTTCATACTAATTTGGGATACCAGAATCACATTCCATGGATTTTGCATGTCACAGAGAATCGAAGATGTAAAAAGGTGTACTTAGGTATATTCTGTCTAGCACATAAGCTAAACACAGTAAGACTTGGGTGGAAAATGCTGTCTCCAAAACCAAATAGAACATTTTAAAAATGAGGAGTAAGTTATGTAGAGGTGATATTGTAAAGCATTTTTCAGTGATACCTGCATCTTGGGTTTCACGTGCTTAACCATAGGTATATAACTAAATATCTTTAACTGAATCACTGTTGGACTACACCTTGCAAATAGTTTGTGTTCAGATGGTTGCTGCATTACCTAGATTACATAAAAATACAGTTTTGTTTTAATTGACTTTTATTGGTGGTTTATATCAAGTAGAAAACTGGGGAAACCAGGTACAGGAAAAAAAAGTGACAACATTGAGTCCATATAAAATTGTGCTAACTAAACTGATATACACAGGTTGCTCATTTGAACCTTCTTTTTGAGATACTCTTCTAAATAAGTATTTGCCCTCTGTGTTTTTAAGGCTTTGCTGCTTTGCACGTGTGTCACAGTTGTAGAGAGTAATATTAGTGATTCACAACAGTATCAGTGCTGTGTCAGAAACCCAATGAAGCTAACAGGATAGTTAGATTGTCCCGTATTTAAATTGCAATTAGGTTAAGATTAGCTTGGATTAAGATGAGCCGTTTTACGATGAAGTCCTCAGTATAAACTCTTGATAAAGCACTAATTGTCCTTGGAGTTCAGGAGCTGAATGTTGCTGGTTCTGTTTTTAAATTCTTGCACTTCTTTCACAGCTGCACAGAGCATGTCACTTACTAGTAGATAGTATCTATCATCAACTCCATCATTTTTCTTCCCCAAAGCTCTCAAGCTTTGTTCTTTTCTCTCTTCGTGTTTCTAATTGCAATCCTATACTACTGTGGACATTGTCTCTGAAGAAGCAATGGACAACTGCTGTATTCCACTGAGAGCCTATGAATGCTCCTGCTTTCCCCACCAGTAACAAATAAAATACAGAAAAGCAGAAATGTACACTCACTGTTCAACAGCTTATTAATGAAGAAAGCATGAAGGTGTTCATATAAGTCAATGAGAAAGGGAACTGAAAAAAACAGCTTGTCAGCCTTCTATCTGCCTTGGTGTGTCAAGCGTTCTGGAAAGTAGAACAGAAACCTACTGGAAGATTTTGAATGGCAAAAATGCTATGCTGGATCAAAGAAGTTTTATACATTCAAAAAGCAGACAGAAAAGAACTAAGGCAGAAAATACAGAACATCTGCCTGTGTCTCTTGTTTTACTACTGAAGGAGGGCAAAGGTGGTGGAGTCAAAATCCTGGTTTTGCTGTGGGTTTTTCAGCAGGGGAGGAGCTGTTCTTATACATGCAAGCTCACTTCTCCACGGCTACAGAGGTTGGGAGCGCTATTTTACTGGTGGATGATAGGCAATTGGGTCAGTAAAGGGTGTTATGGGAATTGCAATTGGTAGCTGGGGATGAAAAGTGTATGAGAATACTTTGCCTTCTCTTGCATTAGAATAACCTTAGGGTTTTGTAATTTTTTGTTATGTTTTATTTGGATGGTTTTTGTTGCAGTTTGGTTTTTTTTTTCAGTTCAAAAGTTTCAAAAAAGTTTCAGTTCATGATATTATATGGCTTGGGGAAACGTGTATTTAATAGGTGATTCTTGTGGATTTTCCGGGACTTGATGTTCATGTTGTGTACATTCAGAATGTAAACTGGTGCTGACAAGGTATTCTGCAACATAAACTTTGTATGTGAAATCTTGTAAGCATCCCAAATACATGAAGAAGTGCCTAGTGTTTTGGGCTTTGTGGGAAGAAAGCTGCTTTTTTTTTTTTTTTTTTTCCTGTGAAGAATACTTATATCTCTTGGGCAAATCTAAGTATTGCTACAAACCAAACTGTGGAAGAAGAGTCTTCATACAGTTGGCTTTCATGCACTATAGGAAATAAATTAGTTTGCGTCTACTATGAAACTTCTGATACATCTCAGTGTACTGTTTTACATACTATAATTGATTTGATTTGACCCTCTTAATTTGAAATGTTCCAACTCTTCATTCTAAGGTACACAGTGTTCCACTTTGGCTAATGATCTTTATTTCCTCTTTTGATAGGCTCCCTTATCACTACAAATGAGTATCCTTATGGGATGAAGCCAATAAACTACTTAAATGTGTAAAGCTAAGCCAGAAAAACGTCTTATCTACATGAAGAAGGTACATGAGGTACAGCTAAGAACCCTCCTAGTGGACTTCAGGTGTCCGCTTCCTGATACCTCAGTTCTCCAGATGAAACAAGCAGTATCAATGAAAAAAATATACAAATACATACATGTATGTGTATATACTTATAGACTAGGGCATTTCCTGCTGTAACTATGTCAAAAAAGAATTTTATCAACATACTTGCACAGTATAGTTCTGATTTAAGATTAAAGACACATGCACACTGACCAGCCTTGCATATACTTTCTAAGTTCACTTCGTCATGTGCTCTCCTCCTTCTTTATACGTCTTTAATAGATCACATCTTTAAAATAACCTTTTATAAACCGACATGTAGAAGATACAAACAGTGGCAGGAAATTCTCCTCCAGAAAAAAAGTCAGAAGTAGGAAGGAGATCAGCAAACAACTTTGAAAACAAGTAGAAGGAAAGGAATAATCAGCTCAGGAGCTAAAAATGGGCAAGAGAAGAAATAGTTTAAACTCTGAATATTGTATACAATTTTTTCTGAGGATATTTCTGAGGCCATGCCTATTGAAAAAAAAAAAAAAAAAAAAAAAGCTTTTTACTTGGGAGCTTTTTACTTGGGGGATATCCACTGCATGCTTCTATACTTGTTCAAAATCCTAGGAGACATAGAGAGATTGTATTTATATTTTCATTGGAAGTTATGTTGGGGAACTTGTAAAATGCCTACTTGTGGTTTAAATCCTTTTGTGTACTATAACATTTTTCAGAAGGACAGTTAATTGCTTGTCCCAAAATAAAATTAAAAAACCCTACAAAGCAGTCTTTCTGTCTGTTTAGCCCCCTGAACTTGCTCAATGTGGAGCAGATAAGCAACTGTAAGAAACAGTGGGAGAGTGAGTGACTATGAACAGGAATGAGGAAGGGTACATAGCCTTTTCATTATCTGTGAGTCAAACCTCTTGCCAACTGTTTTTGTTGGTATAGTTTATGCTGAGTCTAAGAATGTCACAAAAGCTTTTTTTTTTTTTTTTAAATATCTGTGTAGTTGCGCACAAATTCTAAAGGCTTTTATATTAGAAATTTAAAAGTGGGAGTGAAATTTGAATCCAGGGCAGCTGGTAAATCCGTCTTCAGGAGTGCCACAATGCTTTGGAGGAGGGGGGAAGAAGTGCTTCAATAACAACGGACAAACACTTAGGAGAAGGCTGGTCTAGTGATATCTCAAAAAGATACTCTGTCAGATGGACTTCTTGAGTCCATCAGGTGTTGAGACCCCAGGAGGACATGAGCTGTAAAGCACACTGTATCTCTAAGATAACAGAGATATGGGTTCCTGCAAATGCTCTAGTTTCTGCATGCCCAGGCCCCTTTATATTGTCTCAAACCACTCTGAGAAAGGAGCTCTTCAGAATATTTTGTTAACACAAACAATTGCTGTGGAGAATTTTAAGCATGTTAGGGATGGGCTAGGGAAGGAACTGTGAAATGCAGGTCTAACAACCCATCCAGTTTAGACTCCTGGGGCAGTATTTTCTCTGAAGGAATCAATACCCTTCCCTCCAAAGCAAACTGTCAAAACAAAAGCCTATTTGACTCCCAAGTTTCTCCTTCTGGCATTTTAAGCACGAGTGAAAAGTGTCAATTACTTAGAGAAAGTGATTTACGGTGTTGTTTTAATAAAAGCAAAAAATGTGAGAATAGCTGTTCTGTTGGCAATTCTTCAGTAAATAACATCTTTAGGAAGAAATGTTGAAGGATGCTTAGCAGAACTTTATTGGAAGTATTTAACTGAAAATGGAGTCAGACACTCAAATGGTGAGGATACTACCAGACCCTGCAAAGCTTAAAGGATCAGCCTGTCATGATTGTAGTGCTTGTTAAAAGCTGCTTGCATTAGCAAGTGGTAATATGAAAAAGGACTTTGCATTGTGACTAGGAAGTCTGGACTTGGCTACCTTCCCCCACATCCTGAACAAGATAACAAGTCAAAAATACATCTTTTACTTTTATTGTGAACTCAGTAGAAGCTGGAACAGGTTGGCATACTTACATGGGAGGCATATGCATTTCTTACCTGGATATAGCCTTTTACTATTTATCTTAAAAACAATTACATAGAAATGCTATAAATTTAGTGCTGGCAACTATGTTATATAATTGGGGTGTCTTCATTTTAGTAAGATGCTGTATTTCCTCTTGCAAAGTGCTGTTTAGAATACCTGTGAGCTAGGAATGTTAAATACCATAAAATCTCTACCTTCTAAGGAATTACCTTTTGTATGCAACATTTTAGGCAGCTGAAAAGAACATTTCCAACACAGAATAATAGCTTAGCATTTCCAGTCCTAGGAACAACTGTGTAAGCCACGTCTTTATTAAATTTATGATCTGTAAATGGATGTCTATTTCCTCATTTTATTTCCATTTTACTTTTGTACCTTACTCATCCTTTTTCTGTCCTTCCTGCCTCCCTGAAACACACACCTCTCCTCTCCCCCCTCTCCCTCCAAGCCTTGCAAGTCTCAAGTCTTAATTATTTAGAGTAGGGAAGAAGATATCAGGACAGTATAATTCGACAAGATTCAGATTACATCCCCTGACGAACAGCAAATGTACAATGGCAACTTGTGTGAATTACATAAGAAAACAATGGCATTTTGAGAATGGCCCTGAATTGAATACAGTTCAGGCATGCATACCTAAGAAAGGATCTCTGCCATTAATTACTTTCAGGCACCTGTGTGCAAAGTGCTCGGCGTTCTCTGTAGAACAATGGAATCCTTTTAATACTGTAGTCTTACGAGTGTTGAAACCATTGATTTACTGTCTTCGGAGCTAAAGCCACTTATTACTAAGAGTGATCTACAAACTTCCGAAGTGGCTGTAAATCTCTCACGTGGTAATGCAGCAGACCATAGGCCTGCAAGTAATAAGTGCAAGCAGCAAACCCTTTCAGGTGTACACAGGTTCTTCAAGTGAAAGGCTTTGTGAGTTCCTCTTTGTTTTTGTGGAGCTTTGTGTGTTAGAGATGTTTGCAGGGAAGCTGGTATTGGAGATCCTGAGTTATTAGTTCGACCTGGCAGTAAGAAAGTTGCTTTTCCAGTTGTTTTGACTCATACCACCAGAAGTCTATCAAAAGTCAGTGAATTTCACCACCAGTTTCCTTACAGAAATGTTTTGAATTCAAATACAAAAGCTTCTTTTCCCCCTATTTACCATGTTTTAATTGCTCTGAAGTAATGGGGTAATGGGTTACTGAGGAGTTCTTTCTGTACCTTCTGTATGGCTCGTTCTATCCCAAGATGAAGAGTTGAGTCCAAAGTTGTACAAGAATGTTTCTTATCTGAATATTCTTTTTGCTCTTTCAGGAAATTGTGCCTGATTTTTCTCATCTCTCTGCAGTAGTGCAGTTAAACTAACGTCCCAAAAAACTAGGAGCTCTAATTATTCTTCAACTTGCTAACAAGTGACACCCATTTAAAATTACAGACTATTAAAACAGTCTTGGTAAACTGCAGAGCATAGCTGTGTTGTAATATTTTTGTTCCTTTTGTAAAACAGCTTACAGATTATTCACCCCTATGAAAGGAGTGACTTGATACCCAATTGGCTGCTATGTAAAGCACTGTAAAGTCATAAATACTGAAACTACAGGCTGACAAGGAAGAGCTGGCCGAGATAGAACGCAAGGCCTCAAGTGGAAACACTTTTAATTAAGGCACGAATATTTAATGTTTATTCATGGAAGAAGAAAACTGGAAGATATTCTGAAAGGCTTATGCAAAAGCAGGGTTTTTAAGTAGATGGATCTGGAGCGTTTTCTCCTTCCAATAACTGAAAGTAGAAGAAGTCATTCTGGATTCACTAATATGTGCCTAGGTGAGTTCTTCTGCTTTTATGTATTGAAAGAAAAAATGCCTCGGCCTTTTGTCAACCACAAATGTTAAAATAGCAGTAGTCAGAC
This sequence comes from Fulmarus glacialis, assembly GCF_000690835.1. Lineage (NCBI taxonomy): Eukaryota > Metazoa > Chordata > Aves > Procellariiformes > Procellariidae > Fulmarus > Fulmarus glacialis. The sequence continues at coordinate 17,751 of NW_009218618.1, forward strand.
ACCAAGAAAGAAAACCTCCAAGTAGATTGTATACTGATTTTCAAAAACATTGGGTTACAATTTTCTCTGCTTCAATTACGGTTTTTTAAAAGTGGGAAAAAAGTGGAAAGTGGAAGCTTTATGGATTCATCCACTTACAAAAGTTGGGCTTTGAGGAAAATATTAAATATTCAGAAACCTTTAAAGGTCTTGAGTGAGTAAGATTTCATAATGAAAATCTCCCAGGTGCAAACAGATCATAAACTGATGGAGGGACTTGTCTAAATACAAAACTGATTTTATGTTAACTCTTTTGTCATAGTTAAAACATCCTAACTCCTTTATTAAAATGAATATTGTTAGATTGGTTTGGTGGTATAATAATATTCCAGGGACTAGAAGACATAGGTTAATATAAGATGGGTTTATGTTAATGTAAGTACATCAGTACTAACAGTTGTACTGGAGGTATAGTTGTTATGTGATCATACATAAAACTAAATATAATTGTAGTATGGAATTATTACAATCATCCTACTCCAATAGAATAGCAGTACTGATGAATATCTGGATGTAGATTTTCAGGCCTTGACAGCTTAGACATATACTTAACTAATTCATTTAATAAATGTTATTTATTGGTTTAAGTGGTTACAATATTCAAGCCAGAGTGAATGAAACCATGTTTGAATGCTTGCTCTTCTGGTCTGATCCGTACTCTAGAGTATAAACTGCTATAGGACTTGGTGTGAATTAAGTTGCCAGATCTTCCACTGAAATAGCTCTGGTCCTCAGCTATTCCATCCTACTTAGTTTTGGGGATGACTTTGGGATAGTAGTGAACTGGGGAAAAGTAATCTTTCAAATTGGGTCAGTCAGTGATAAGTGACTGTGTTTAAGGCTTAAGCCAGTGATACACTGCTCCTGTGATGTAACTCTCTCTGAAGCTGAGTGGGAAAAAGGCTAGGGAAAAAGAACAGAGGAATACGTGCGTAGTGTCCTGTGACACAGGCATCAGTTTGATATTTTGCTGGACACTGGATCCCCTATAGAGTTCACAAAATCATAGAAAGACAGAATGGTTGAGGTTGGAAGGGACCTCTGGAGATCATCTGGTCCAACTTCCCTGCTCAACCAGGGTCATCTACAGCTGGTTGCCCAGGATCATGTCCAGACAGATTCTGAATATCTCCAAGGATGGAGACTCCACAACCACTCTGGGCAACCTGTGACAGTGCTGAGCCACCCTCACAGTGAAAAAGTGTTTCCTGATATTCAGAGGGAACCTCCCATGTTTCAGTTTGTGACCATTGCCACTGGTCCTATCACTGGGCACAACTGAAAAGAGCCTGGCTCTTGTCCTCTTTGCACCCTCTCTTCAGCTATTTATATACACGGATGAGATTTCCGCCAGAGCCTTCTCTTCTCCAGGCTAAACAGTCCCAGCTCTCTCAGCCTTTCCTCATATGTGAGATGCTCCAGTCCCTTAATCATCTTCCTGGCCCTTCGCTGGACTCTGTCCAGTATGTCCATGTCTCTCTGGTACAGAGGAGCCCAGAACTGGACAGTGCTCCAGGGGTGGCCTCACCAGTGCTGAGTAGAGGGGAAGGAGCGCCTCCCTTGGCCCAGCATATACTGGTGCATGGGCTTGTTCCTCACCAGGTGTGGGACTTTGCACTT
>NW_009218619.1:0-851 GCF_000690835.1 Fulmarus glacialis
CACAGACCTCTGGCAGTCTCCCTGCCCTCTGCCCAGCTACCCTGGGTCAGTGAACAATGGGCCCATTGCGATGTCCCAATCCACACTCTGCACCCAGCTCTGCCTCCAGCGTCCCCTTTTAGGACCAAGCTTGAGACAAAGAAAGTCCCATCACCCCACCGGAAGAGGATCCCTCCCAGCAAGGGAAGGGGCAGGGAGCAGGGGCTTCCCTCCAGCAGTGGGGAAGGAATGTGGTTAATGTCCCCATTCGGGGACTCTGTAAGTGCCAGTGGGGACTCAAGAAACCAAGGACTGCCTGACGTCCCAAGGAGCTGGCTAGAGGCAGCAAGCCAGATCTGCTACCTGAAATGTGTCGTCTGCTCCCTAAGCACTCTTTGGTGCCAATGGGCGAGCGCGGGCTCTGTGTCTGCCTCCCCGTCGCCCTGGGGGGTCCTCAGAAAAGTCTTGCCCCTTATTCATTCCCATTCCCCTGTGCAAGAGGGGGGATTACAGCCCCACACCTCCCCGCATGGACTCACAGACCAACAAGGGGTACAGAGGAGAAGGGGAGATGTTCCAGCTGGTTGTGGCTTGACCTGGGAGAACCTATGGGTTTTACTATTGGCATGAAGTGCAACACACCCAGGAGCATCACCGCTATCAAACCAAGCCGGCCTTCCTAAAGGCGTGAGCTAAACAAAACACCCGAGCAGCCGATCGCCCTCGCATGCCTCAGTGAAGGCTCCTGCTCATCCCAGGGCCAGATCCTTACCTGTGGGAGGGCCGAGTTGAGTTGCCTCTGGAGCTGGTCACGCTCCCGTAGGGTCTCCTGCAAGCGGCTCTGGGTGACAGAGAGCGTCTCACGGGTCTCC
>NW_009218619.1:1162-18051 GCF_000690835.1 Fulmarus glacialis
CTCCTGCGGGTCAGGGGAGCCAGCACGGGAGGGGGCAATGGGGTGGTGAAGGTGGGGAGGATCCCCCATCCCTTCTTTTTGGGTGCTAAGCAGAAGCTGGCATCACTCCAGCGGGGATGGAGGAATGTCCTTGGCACCGACAAGGCCCTAGCAGTCTTAAATCCTCCTGCTCGGCTGCTTGTCACTGCCAGGGTCCCTCGGTCACCTCTCTGATGCCTTTCGGAGGGGCTGCAGCATCAGTCAGCCATGGGGGTGTTCAGAGGGGGACAAAGCGACCCTTGAGGACTCGTCCCAATGGGGAGCCCAAGCTGGCAGCAGCACAGGGAGGGTCCGGGGGATATTTGGGCTGCCCGGCCATGCTGAGGAGGAGTGCAGTGACAGTAGGCTGTTCTCTCCAAGGCTGGATGAAACGGTCACTCCTGGTGCAGGAACGTGTCTCCGTTTGGCATCACAGCTCTCCAAACACACAGAGGTGACCTACAGGAGAGGGGACAGAGATCAGATCCCTCCTGCTGCCCCCAAAATGCCCAGGGCACCTGCCCAGCACCCTTTTCCCCCCATCAAACCCTGGAGGGCTACAACAGGTGGGCTCAGGACCCACAGGAATGGGCTGTGTCAGGTTGTACCACCCTGCACCCATGTGGTCACTACACTGCATCCAGTATGGTACCGAGCTGCAGAGAACAGCATCCCTGGGACCCAAAATCCTGCAATTGTCTTTGGCATTCACATATCCCGGACCAAGATCCTGTCGCCTCCGTGGAGTGCCTGGCTGTCGAGGGACCCCACGGCCCAAGTGTCCTCCAGCCACAGAAACTCTCCATTTGCAGAAAATCAGGCTCAAACCTGAGTTTGGCCCAAACCTGGCATGAAGTCTCAGCAACAAATGAGTTGAATGATCAGATTAACGTTCACCCCGTCTCCCTGCGGCACCGATGGGGACAGATGCGGTGGGACCGGCCATTCAGTGTTAACTGAACTTCAGCACATCCTCTGTCAGTCAAACCTCTGTGCAGGGGATGGAGGCAGCAGCATCCCCGAATTACTGCCCAAGCACAAGCACTGTTTCCTGGCCGGTGCCAGAGATGAGAAGATGGAGGGTAGAGGCAGAGCTGCCAATTTGGGCAGCAGCCTGGATTTAGGCTGGATTAAAGCATGGGTGGACCCAGGGACTAGACCCCAGGGGCAATGCTGGTACCTGCAGCCTCACCTCCACTTCCGCAGCCCAAAACCACCGGGGCGAGAGGCTGGGATGTCCCCCATCCCAGCCGCAAGCAAGATGCCAGACAGGGATTTTTGGTGACACAGACCTTTGGGTGACCTTCAGCCCGCTACAGCTGGACGAGGGTCCCCAGCAGCAAGGGTCAGTGTGCCACTGTCACCCCAGCTGCCCTGGGGACCTGCCCACCCCATATTGCCCACCCGGGCTTTGTCTGCAAGGGGATAAGCTAAGTGCAAGGGCCACTGGTCTAACATTTGTTATGGGATAGTCCCCCTTAACTTAGCAAGTTTTTAAATCTTTACAACAGATATAATGCTTGAGGCTAGGTCTGAATATCCTTATATCAACCCTCTTTCAAACCAACAGACACACACGGACAAAAAGGACCTGCATGCAGTGATGGGTCAGATCAGCCCGTTCTGGCGCTTTGGATTAAAAGCTTGCGTCCCAGACACATCGGCGGCACAGTGGGGCACTTCCCCGTTCAAAGGCAGCGTGCGTAAGGAGATGCTTTTGTGTGTACCCAGACGCACAGACACACGCTGGCGAGGCCAGGGGAACCGTAGCTCCGTTCTTGGGATGACATTGGCTCATCAGCTGATGGGAAGTTTGACACAAAAAACCCTCTAAAAATAGAGAAGCTCTGGCAAAAGCACCAGCCCCTCAACGTCCATCCAGTGCGTGATGCTGAAAGCCAGCTCCTGCGTGCTGGGGACGTGGGACAGGGCATCCCGCAGGTGGCTGTCCCACCTCCTCCCCCTTTTCAGATTTAAGTTGCGTTCCTCAAGTGGGATAAAACCTGTTATGGGCACGTAATGCTGTCCTGAACCTTTGAGGCTTGTTCACACTCCTTCCTGGCTGTTGGGACATGGATGACGGGGACAACTGTGACTGATATCCCGTCCCAGCAGCATCCCTGCAAAAAGGAGGCTGGTGGAGGAAAAGGCACAGAGTGAGGGACCACTCCAGCCGCCTGCTCTGGTTGAGTCAGACATGAGTCCCATCCCCATAACTAAGCAGGTGAAATGCTTTCCAATCCTCCTTCCCCTAATTAGCAGCCCCAGCGGCACCCTCACTCAAGCACGGCCACGCTGCCAGCCCACCTGGAAGGCAGATGACCCAGGCTCTAAAGAGACTCGGGGCCAAGAAGAGCAGAAATCAGCCTTACTCCAACACTAAGTCCTATTAATTTGAGTGCAAAACCTAAATGAGACGACTTTCACGCCCATCTTGCTGCTTGCCTCTGCCTGAGGGATGAGCATGGAGAAAGCATGTCCATGCCATGGAAAGTCAGATGGCCCCACGAGCATGACGTGAATGGCAAAATCAGCCACATGGCCATGTCCCCACCCCAGCTGCTGGTGAGGAACTGAATGAATTAGCAGGTGAATTAAGAGACATCAATCAAGACACAGAAGGAAGAGTCCTGCAGGCACTCAGGGAGGGGAAATGCTGCAGGGAATGGCCAAGACATAAATCTGATGGGAGTGATGATGGGATGGAAATTTATCCCAGCTGCAGCGGACAGACTCACTTACCATGAGGAGACACTGCAGACGCCAGTCCCAGGGGGGCTGTGGCGGCTCCTCTCACCCCGTGGAGGTAATCCAAGGGGCTGGACCCACCCGGTGCAGGAGGAGGCACAGATTTACTCCATGCATCACCCAAGGGCTAATTTTCTTTTTGCTTCCCCCACGCTTAAGCCCATGCACAGGTGGTTGGGGCGGTTTGGGTAAGCCCACGTGCTTCTTTGCTTCACTGCAACCTGCTCTTGTGTATGGTTATATCTCGTTACATCTGCCGTGCTTGGGAAGGGAGGCTGGGGGTGATAAGCACAGCCTGGACACCTCAGCCTGGGGAGGGTGATAACAGGATCATGGGGACCTTGCATGGCACCGATGCTGATCCAGGACAGACTCATCCCATCTTACTGGTCCCCAAAAGCATGTGTGCTCTGCCCTCTTGAGCACGGTCAGCAAAGGTGCAATACAGCATAAAACTGTCCTCCCATGATAGGCAACACTTGTCTCCTAGTGACCCAAAGCTCCTCCATGACCAGGGCTTGGGGGATGTCTTCATTCAAGGGTGGTCATGTTCTTCCCTTGCACCCCGGGCCACCAGGCGTGGGTAGTATGGAGGATATGCACTGTGGCATAAGGCAAGGAGAGCTGCTACAATCCTCTGCAGCTGGAGAAGCACTACAAGCAGGGATGAGACTTCCTACCACCACAAAGAGCAGCCAAAGCCTCCCTTGTCCTGGCTTGTGGCCCCCAGGGAGGTGGTGGGCAGCCAGCCCAGGGCTTTCAGGGCTCTCCGCACACCCCATGACAGCAGGTCCCTGGCAGGTAAATCCAGGCTGATGCTCTGCCACCTCTGAGCATGGCTCTGGAAACAATTCAGCCACATATGTCCATCTCCTGACTGAATCCACGGCAGACCCCAAGGGTGCAAAACATTCCCTGTACAGCAGAGGCACCGTCCACATCCATAACCACTACAGAGACACACTGAGCTGCCTCAAGTGTCCCTGTTGCAGAGCCATCCTGCCAACAACCACTGGGCAACCCTCCTACCCCACGGACTTGGGAGCGATTATTTTTTGATTCAACCACAGCAGCTTTCACTGGAAAACCAGAGAAACAGCAAAACCACAAGCCCCAGGAGTAGCCCAGCTAATGGGAAGGACCATCATTCAGGGTCAGGGTGGTTGCAAAGTTTTTATTTGCGATGCCAGGTGAGGAAGCCAGGACCAGGCTGGGTTTGACATCTGCTGTCTTCAAGCCCTTTGGAGCAGGAAGTGTGTTTGGTGAACAACAGGCACGGGTGAGCGTGCAGGGCTGTGTGCACACGCAGGGACATGCACGCATGCAGCAACGTCCACGTATGCAGGGACGTGCACATGAGTAGGGATGTGCACGGGTGCAGGGATGTGCATGCATGCAGGGACACTTGTGCAAGAAGCTCCTGCCTAGGGTCAGCTCCCCTCGACACGAGCATCCCCTCATTCCTGTACCACCTCAAACCTCGGGATTTTCTCCGTTCTCCAAAAGCAACAGAAAATCACCCATTCCCACACACCTCTTCCCCCAGGAGCCCAGCTGGTGGTTGCATACACAAGATGCCATCCCTGCATCGCGAAGCTCAGCATTTCCTAGGCAGACCCGCATGCCCAACCGGTCACTTTTAAGGGCCTTGGGGATGTCAGTGTGGATGACGGCACAAATGCATCACACACTTTGCGGGTGACTTTAGCAGCAGCGAGGGCAGACCAAAAGCAGCCCTTCAGCGCTGGATATCGGAGGGGTCTGAGCTTGCTCGCAATTAGTAGCAAAATGCTGCCTGTGAATCTCAACCTTTCAACTGTATCTGGTAAAACTACATAAATGCTACTGCCTGGGTTTAGAGGGCCTTAACTGATGGGATAATCATTGGGTAGAGGAGTGAGGATGCGAGGAGACAGCTGGTGAGCTGAGAAAACAGACACTGCGCAGCTCTAGCCCTTTGCTGGGTATTTTTAGTCCCACGGGGTTGCCAGGCACAGACTTGCTGGAAGCAGGTTTGTTGCCAGTGAAAACGTGCTTGCTTTACTATCCCTCCCTCCCTCCCCCCAAATGATGCTTTCCCCACTCTTTGGGATGGAAAACAGTACAGTCATGCACTGCCTGCTTGGAGAGGCCAGTTTGCAAAGACGGTGTCCAGCGGAGCAGCTGATGGAGAGCTTGGGAGCAGGGAGACCCCCTGAGGGGGTCTTTTTGCCCTTGGGCTGATTATTTGCTTGGAGTGACTCTGTAGCGAGCCAAGTTGCCTGCAGGATGCTCGGTCCGCGGTGCAGAGCACGGCACCCGCCCAGCGCCCAGGGAGCACCCTGGTTTTCCCATTTCCACCAGGGCGAGAAGCACACCCAGCGTTTATCCACACACAAAACTGTCTGTGTACCGAGGCAGAGACAGGATCATGTTTTTTCTCTGAACAGCTTCACTCTCATCTCAGCCCTGACAAGAGAAAGAAAAAAGCCTCCTTGGCTCTGTCAGCAAGATCATCACCCCAGTAGGCAGCTGGCAAAGAGGGTTTAACGTGCACCTCGGAGGCAACAAGCTCACGGAGATTGATCATCCCATAAAAACGTCAGTTTGATCTTTTCCGCTCCTAGAAAATCCTCATCAGCCACCCAACCTGGCCTCAAAAGAGCAGCGCAGTCAGGGCGGCAGAGCTCACACCAGCGGTCGTTGCTTGCAGTTCACCGTCACGAGGATGGCTTCCCCACCCTGAACCAGCTGAGGATGGGGTCCCGGCGTCCCGCGCTGATCCCTTCCCAGCCAGACTTGGGAGGAAGAAGGAGGGTGATGCCCTTTTGCTGTTGGTTTTTCCTTGCAGCACTTCTTTTTTCACTTTTTCCTTGTATATGCTGCATTAAACGTGATTACATGGACAGGCTGCGAAAGGGTCTTACATTTCCAGCAAGCTCATCCCCATCACTGTTCCCGCAGATGGAGCCATGGGCCAGCATAAGTCTTTCCCACCCTTGTTGAAGTCGGACACCACTTTGGAGCAGCCAGGACATGCTGAGCCGCCGACCCCCCAGTCTGCCCCAGGCAAGGTCAGTCCTGACCCACCAAGCCGTGGGACGGCTTGTGGATGGCAGAGCAGGAACATCCTCTACATCTCCATCAACCCATGGAGCTCGCTCTCCATTTTACCCTCTTTGGGAGACGTGGTAATTAGAGGCTGAGAAAACGGAGATTATTCCGGTGCACAAGACAAAGAGGATGCCAAAGTGCCCTGGCTCAACAGTGGAAATTGTTGTTTTAAGCGCAGAGCCTAGAAATGGAAATCTTCACCCGCAACAGAGATGCCTTTGTCACATGCTCGTGCAGGCCACGGGCTGAGATTTCACTTCCTGAGGTGCTTCTGCCCTGAGACTGCAGGAGAGCTGCTGCTCATGCCACAGTGTCCGGATGGGGCTTGTCTGCACCACAGACGGCCAGCTGAGCTCCATGTGTGCCAGGAACTCCTCGCATCCCTCCCTACAGCCCCACAGATCCTGAGGGTCCCTCTTCATCCTTCTTTTCCTCACCCCATCCCCATGCTTGGTCACAGACCCTGTCTATATGCTCCACAGGTTTCTTAGTTTTACAAGCCTGGACCTGAGCAGTCCTGTCTGCAAGCTCAAGCACCCTGGCTTCTCCATCCTGGGCGATCCACAGGGAAAAAGCTGCATTTCAGTAAGAAAACCAATCAGCAGGTACAGCCTCATCCCAGCATCTTTCCTGAGTCCTTATATTTACTCCTGGAATGCACTGTGGCCTCTGGGGACCTCCAGTCCCCTGGGAAGGACAAGGAAGATCCAATTTACCATGGGGCCCATATGGTAAAGGTGCCTCCAGACTCCCTCACGCAGCCCCGCCAACGGCAGGGTACCGCGCAGATGGTACCCGGCTGATGCCAGGGACAGCCCATGGCCAGGACACCCAGGGATAATAAAGGAAATGAGACATTCTGGCTAGAAATAAGGTGCCAATTTTTAGCAGCAAAGGATTAGATTCACCTACTAAAGGGTGAGATGGATTCACAGGGGGAGAGTCACCGCTGCGGAGATCTGCGTTATGGATGTGATCAAGCCCTGAGAAAAGATGTAGCGGTGCCTCCTCTCCCATCCAGGCCCAGGAAGTCACCTGGAGTCTCCACACCTGCAGCAACATGTCCTTTGCTCTCCAGGGGACAAAGCCCAACTTGTCCCTTGATGGAGATGCAACCCTGGCAGGACACGATGTTTGGGCAGCATTTCCAGGTTTTGGAGCCTGTCTCAGAGGTGTCAAGGAAGCAGCCCCTAAAGCATGGGGACAGAGGACCCTGCAAGCAATAAAAGATAGCTACTCCCAATATCTTACCTTAAAGGGCACGCTTCCGCCCCGAAGGCTTGCTCCAAAACCAAAAAGCGGTTCCCATCCTCAGCCCTTGCTCCCTCCAAGCCGCTAAGCCAGAGGAGAAACTGGGAGGAAAAATGTCCAGATCTGGCTGTTTCTTTGCAGGGAGAAGTAAGTGTTAGTATTCAACTGATATTTATAGTTCCCAGTGGGAGGGGAGGCATTACACACAACTTCCAGCGGGTATTTTCAGAAAGCCACCTGCTCCTTGCCATTGTGCAGAAACACAATTGTTCCGCGACAAAAAGCTCGTCAGACGATGAGCCGAAATCTCTGCCGGGTTCTCCGGCACGGATATGGGGTGCACAGTGCGGAGGACGGTGAACACACCTATCAGGTGTTGGCACCTAAACTCGGTCACGTATGCCAATTTACAGAGAGTGTTGTATCGGTCATGTTATGGTTCCTGACTCAGTTTCCCTGTTTCCAAAATGGGCTACGTGTCCTCAACTGACCCCAGAGAAAGGCGTAATCTCAGTCTATTGCAAGAAGGAATCTGGCACGGAAAGGGACTGCTGGGGTAAAGACACACCAACATGCAAACCTCCTGCCTTTCCACTTTGGGGTGAGACAACAGTTGGGAATGAGCCTTGGAGGGGCTCCAAACTGGATGATCCCTCTGACATGTGGGATCCCAAAGCCTGGCCAAGAGACACAGCAAGCCCAGATTCACCTTCAAACTTCATTTCTGGGTTTGCAACAGCCAAAAACATGACTGAGGGGAGAGGGGACGACAGGTCTGAAGTTGCTGCTAAATCCATGAGGATCCCAGTGTGGCCAGGAGCTCATGTGGGTGCCCAGCAACTGTGCTGGAGAAGCAAGGGCATATGGTCACCGCAACAAGCCCCTGAGCTGGATTTCACCCTGCTGCAGACCTGCCCCAGCAGGCAGAAGGGGTTACCCAAAACCATTAGAAATGCAAACCAAATCCCCCAAATCTTGTCACCACAATCCCACTCCAGTCACCTGCACTGATAACATTTTGTAGCGGATTTCCACAAAAACCTGGCAGCATCGCTCAAACGACGGGACTGCCGGCAACGCCGGAGAAATACCAATTCCTTCAATGGGTGAGCGGTTGGGAAACCACTTTGTGCTGTGAGCAGGACTCCCTGGAAGGGAGGAGAAGGATGCGCCTGATGCACACCACCGAGCTTGCATCCCTCTTCCAGGATGTGGTCTGCACTCAGATCCATCTACAGAGACAAGGACGGGTATTAACAGCAACTGACCTGACGCAAAAAAAGCCACAATGCTGGTTACAATCATTTCCTTTTTCGATAGCTAGTCCGCTTGCCGTCCATGTGCATGAACGTGGCTGGTTTATCCTTTTTTTCTATAACTTTGCAACCAAAACCTCTGTCCTTTGCTCTATTAGGACAAAGCCTTTGTCTTCTGCTTTGTTCAAGGTTAGTTTAAACAAGCAGCAGAGGGAAATGCAATTGCCACAGCTCTTCTAGAAGCAGCATGTCAAGGTGAACCAGCCTCTAGATGAATCTGCAAGTGAAGGTGAGCACTGGGATCCCAGCAATCAGGCTGGTTTCCAGCCCAAGTTGGATGCAGACTCCTCTGAGAGGGAATAAGGCACAGGGAAGCAGTCTACAACCATGGGGAGAAAATTTTGCACTTGTCACAGAGGCGGCATCACTGCAAAAGTCCCCTCACCTTTGGGAAAGTGGGGGTTTGTGCCTCAGTTTCCCCACTAGCCAAGTGAAATCTTGAGCCACTCTCAGCAGTGGGGACTGAAGGGCAGAGTCCAGGGTGTAATGTCAATCATTGCCGTGAGTCGGAGGGGTAGCTGGTGATTTTCCATTATTTCACTTGAGGTTTTGCCACAGGTACATCCTCACACCCCCATGACACTTTTGATGAGGAGTTATTTCATCTGGGAGCCTGACGCCCCGGAGCTGGGGGCTGTCCTCCTTGCTGCCAAACCAGCCCCTGCCCTGCTTTAGTCAGACACCGTGAGCACTTGCTGGTGCTAATTTATTCAGCGACGGGGGAAGAGTCACCAGCACGAAGGGGGGCTGCTGAAATCTGCGCCGCGGGTGCACCCGAGCCCTGAGAAAAGATGCAGAGGTGCCTCTTCACCCACCCGGGCCCCGGTACCCACGCTATGGCAGGCAGCTCGGGCTTCTGCGCCCAGCGGACACGGAAGGCTTCTGCTTGTAAAGAAACCCCCCGGCAAACACCATGTGCATCCTAACACAGCAGCCGCTCGCCCTAAGCAGCTTGCATGCCTCATCTGCCCAAGATCCAGGGTTTCCACCGCGTCACCCAGCTCACTGGCATCTCTTCCACACCCAGGAGCATCATTGCACCCTAAGCACGACCCTCTGTGCAACGAGCCTCAGCAATAATCACTCCCACACATCTGCTGCACATCTGCCCATTTCCCATTATAAAATTTGGCCGCCAGCTCCATGAACAGTGGAAGGTTCAGTGAGCTCCGTGGGGTCCAGAGCAGCACCCCGCTCCCTGCCCCGCTCGGGCAGGTCTTAAGCACTTTGCCACTATCTTTCACCGGACCACAAATTTTGAGTGGTGTTGAGGAAGAGCCCAGGGAGGTAATTTGGAGAGCCAGAGAAGAGGCAGACTGGGCTTTCAATGTGAAATTTGCTAAGTATTTGAGGGTATTCAGAGCCATAGAGGATAGACCGGGGAAATGCCTAGTGCTGCTAGCTCCAGTTTGGACCACAGCAGACTCGGGAACACGTCCCTGCATCACACTCAGAGCGGTTTCGCAGCCAACTCAACCTGAAAGGGAAAAGCAATGGTCCTAGAACACAACCCATGCCATGGGGAGGCCTCCAGAGCTCAGCAATTCACCATCAACCACTTTAGCACACGAGCAGAGATAACGGCGGTGAGACCTGCACCCCAAGCCCTTCCCGTGCTCCCCATCCCACCTGCAGACAACCCAGGGGCTCCTCAGATGCATCAGGACATCGTTTTCCTCCATCCTCCCAAAACACAGGAGGTTTTAGTCCTTCCTATTCAAGAAGAGCAGTGACATCTTGGCTTGGACATTGGACGACCCCAACCAGAGGCAACTCGGATGGTTTTGGTAATTCAAAAGATGTGGGGGAGTTCCCCCTTCTATTCATCCCTTCTGCTTTCCCTTCCTTGTGCTAAGCAACTTTAGCAAGCTATTTAATCCCTTTGCTGATGGCGCAGCTAATTACTAAACAGCTTTCGCCCAGCTGCAGACATGCCTTGGTGGGGAGTGGGATACCAGCGTGATTCTCGGCTCTGTGCAGTCAGGCTCCGAGGATGATCGGCCCAGATCCAGTACCAGGACAGCTCTGCAACATCCACAGGGAGCAAACCCAGACGTACCCCATGCATCTCCACCCCTACTGGGATACGTGGGTGGATGGGATCTCAGAGCTGTGGTTGCTCAGCTCCGTGTAGGGCAAGGCAGGGTTGCGGGGTAAATCCCTGCCTGGCTGAAATCTGCTCTTCCTCCCAAGCATCCTCACGCCGGGGATAACCACAACCTTCCCTGGCCAAGTTGTGGTCCTTTGGCATCTTGGCTGTCCCCCCACGTGGTTTGGAAGGGGTGGATGAAGCCAGCAGAGGAGCACAGAAGGCAGGACTCATCCTAGTAAGGAGCAGGCAGAGATGGAAACAAACTGCAGCACAGTCCCTGTCCACCCAGGGACAGGCTGGAATAACCCTGCTGCCGCTCCCACGGTGCCCGTGCCCGCCTGCCTGCGAGGGCCCAGGCAGCCGCGTGTCAGCTCCCGGCATCTCATCCCTGCGGTTCATGGCAAATGACAGGACGTGGCATGGCATGGCAGAAGCAGCTGTGTGGGGACATCTGAGGACAGTGACATTTAAAAGGCGGCCGGGGGCAAGGCGCAGACACTAGAGCTCTGTCTGCTTCTGTCTAACCCGCATCGAGCGAGTCCACATCTTCAACCCACACTCTTCGTTATGCAAAATTAGCCCTCAGATGAAGCTCGCCTGGCATACAGCCTCCAGCTGTAGCAGCAGGAAAGCGCCAAGTGCCAGCCTCAGCCGGACAGCGCTGCAGGAAGGCTTCTCCTGCATTTGTCTTGCATTTTAAGCCTTGTTTCTTGCAAGAAGGGAGTTTTTGATGGTGACTCTGCCCCTGCACGTTCCCAAACACCGTGAAGCAGAGGATTATGTTCCCAGCTCACTGTGCCAGTAAGGTGGAGGTCCTGAAGATGCTGTGCTTTAAGAACTGAGTTGAGAAAGAAAATCCAAGTCGTTCCCCTTTAGGAGAATGGTGGAATTAGCTCAACCCTTATTAGCCATCAGAGAAACCACAGAGAGCACCTCAAAAATACCCTGCCATGGAAAAAGCTCCATCTGGAGCTCATTCCTCCTAGATATAGTCCACAAGTAAGATATAAGGGATATATAAGTCCAGCTCCCTCCAGAGATCCCAAGTACTGGAGAAGATCGGGAAGAATAAATCAGGCTTTTTGTGAATGTCACGAGCTGCATTAGACCCACCAGGGAGCTTTGAGCAGAGCCCCTGAAGGCTTCACCCAGCTCCACCAGCCCCCTCCTTCCCCTCTCTCTCCAGACTGGGTGGCCTGGAGGGCAGAGCAGCCACAGACACCAGCCAGCTCCTTACCCAGTGTGGTCCCAGTGCGCCAGCGGCTGAGCCACCAGGGATGGGGTTCCCCATCCCAGCTGGAAGCCTGGGGAGTGACGGGGCAACCGTCCCCTTGAGATGTCCCCAAAGAGGCCCGCAAATTGCTGGCACTATGGGACATCCAGGGATAAGTGAGCATGCTCCAGCCCATGCTATCACCTTGCCCATTCAGTGATCCTGGCACCCATCCTGCTTGCCATGGTCCCAATGGTGCATGGCCAGCACTGCCTTCATCCTTGTTCCTCTGCATCAGCACCCGATCTAGGGATGCTCAGCACTGTGCTGGATGAGCAGAGACCTGCCAGAGGAAATACGGTGCCCCAGCACCCTGGTTTGGGGGATTTGAAAACAAAGCACAAGCTTCAAATTGAGGGAACTAACACAAAATTGCTCCAGAAAGCGTGGGGAGTGTCGTGGTTTGCAGTGGGGTGGCAGCTCTTCTCTGTGTCAGCAGAGCTCTCAACCGAGCATTTATTGTCACAAAAAGCAGTGCTGGGCATTAGTTCAGCTCAATTTCCAACTCGTTCCCTCTTAAAATGTCAGCTCCAAGGAGCTAAGCTAATGCAGTGAGCTCTGCGTCCTTGCTGGCAGCATCCAGTGCACCCTGGGCAAAGCCCCGTGCCTGGCACCGAGAGCCCCAGGAGCTTGTGCCTTTGTCCCCACTGTGCTTCCCGCAAGGTCCCACGGCCATGCCCATCTCACCCAAGAAGACTGCAGAGGTAGTGGCCCCAACCATGCCATCATCGAGCCTGGCCCGTGTTTCTGTCCATCACCCCCAAGGGGCGTCCAAGAAACATCCACCCGTTATGCCCATCAGCACAAAGCCCCTTGACACAGCACTTCGAGGAGCTCCTGCACACACTGAGTTGCGGCAAGTGGCCCCGTGGCCAAGCACTGGTGCCAGGGACGATCCCCCAAACCACCCCGGGAGGAGGTGAGAGCAGGATTTGGCCGATCCATGTAAGACATCACCAGGAGAGGAGGGAACTGCGTTTGCAGCCCAGCAGGCTTTTAAGGAAATTAAATGTAGGTGATTACATTGGTGCACAACTGGCTGGAAGAGACGCAGGCGTGGTGGTTTCCATCCTGGTCCTTCTGTTTGAGCAGTGCTCCTGTGGGCACTCAAAAACGTGGTGGCCAGGAAACCTTAAAATCCCTGGAGGGGGGATGAAGGGAAGGGGATGACCCAATGCATTGGCAACACATCTGCTGCCTGAGATGACAATGTTGTGTGCCCCCTCTATTAAAAGCAAGCAGCATATTAAAGCTCACAAGCTGACAGGATGCACACAGGGTTGGGAGTCCCTCTCCACACGCAACTCAAGCACAGCAGCTGAGCCAACATTTTCTAGAAGGTTTAGTGACCATTTTTGCAGACAGCTTTAAATTTCTGGCTTCTTTATTACATGATTTTGGACCCTGGGCATCCTACAGTGCCCTGTTCCTGCAGATGTTAGACCAAGAAGAACCCAGCTCCACCAGCACTGGCTTAGGGATGGTTCAGCCCGAAGCAGCCCATCCCCAAGATCCACCACGTCACCGTCGCAGTGCCGGCGCTGTGCTGCTGCAATGCTGCAGTCCCTCCAGGGCAATGTAGGGGAAAAAAAATAACATGTGTCAGGGGTTGGTGGGATGCTTACCGAGCAGAAGTGGCTCCCTGCCCAGCCTCCCATGTCGTGCCCTCCTCCCACCTTCCCAAGCTCAGATGCTGCCTGCAGCCCACCTGAGATGACCTTTACCTGCCATGCTGATACAGGGGCATTCGCCGAGCGATGCTCAGGACATGCACACCTGATTGATAGACAGAGCTCCATAACCTTGTCTTCACTAGGTAGATGCACCAATTTTGGAAGGGGCCTGGTTTGGGCAGCTGCAAGCCCTTCCCTGCTGAAATACAGTGATTCAAGGCCAGCTCATCTGAAGCAATGCTTGCTGCTGGGTTTCACCTTGCTACCACCCACATTAGGACCTTCAGTCTACGCAGACACCTCCCTGATGCAGAAATCCACCCAGTGCAGGAGCTCAAAAGGATTGAATTTACCCTGGACCCAGCAGCCTGAAAATGGGAGGTGGGATTTTTATGCATCGTCCTTTGCAAAGGGCTTGGCCATGCTGAAGGATGTGGTGGACTTCAGGCTTGACTAGCCTCAGGCAAAGCATTCACGGCACCTCTGGGTATGCACGTTAACACCCACCCTGCAGATCTGCCATCGTCACGGCAGCATGAAGTGCTGTCCAAAGACCCTTTCTCCCCTACAACATCATAACCACACCCGCCAGTCACCATGTTTCAGCTCGGCAGAGCCACCTCCACCTACGTGGACCTGCTCAGAGCTGACACCCCAGGATAACTCAAGGGCTGGGCTCATATCCAGCAATGCACTGCATCCTTACAGGCGATGCAGCACGCAAAACCTCTCCCAAGGTGCTCCCACCCCAGACGTGGAGTCAACCCGAACAAGACTCATCTCTCCCTACAGCCAAAGCCACCTTCCTCCCAGGCACTGGGTCCCTGTGGAGGCTTTGTAGGTCCAAATCCTTCCTTGCATGGAGTAGGCATAGATACGAGGCCACCTTGCTCCTAGATCTCAAGGGATTTCCAAAGAGCATCGGCCAAGCCTTAGGGTCAAAAGAAGATAAGGACCAAATCTTCCAGCGATATGGAAGAATCTAGTTCCTGAGGCCCAAGAACCAAATACCATCCCAGATTGAGTCTCACCATCTCCTCTGCCCTTTGTGAAGCCTATGGCCATCCTCTAGCTGTGTCTGATCTGGGGAACATGGGACAGGACAAAACAAGAGGGTTTCTGGGTCAATCTTGGTCTCCTGAGGGGGAACAGATGGGTTTTCTGGTGGGACTGATATTCTGAAAAGCAATTACACATGAAGACATCCCCAACAGACTATGCTGTGCTCTGGCCCAGAGCCTAAGTCATCCTGGGTTTGGATTTTAATTAGCCCCGTTTTGGTATCTGTTCTCTACTTCCCTCCAGATAATGATTTAATTATTACAGACATGTCTTCAAATTAGCAGCTTCCTCAGTGGATTATTCAGCTGGGATCTCCTCAATTACAGAGCCCATCTCACCACCATCAAAAGAGAGGCTGGAGAGAACAAAGGAAAACCGAAACCCTTCCTGGAAAGAGAAACCATGCAAGCACCCAGCTCCTGAGCAGGGGCCACTGCCAAGCCCTTCTCCTACCTCTGTCCATGTCTCACAGTTGGTTAAGAAACCTAGCTCCAAAACACACCCCAAACATCTGCATCATCCATGACTGTGATGGCATCAAGGCTGGTATTGTCTTCCCACCATCAAGCCTTCTTATCCAGCAGACCACAAGTAAGTGGAGAGGCCAAGCAAGGTGAAAGGAATGCACCATAAGTTGGGACACAGAGCCACTGCTGTGTGTCCCCCCTAATGGGATCGCATGTTTGGGAATCCCTTAGGAGAAGGGAGCCCATGGGGACATGGTGAGGACCCTGCTCACTGCTAGGCTACAAGTGCCCTTGTGCTCCCTGCGGGATTGGTGCCACCCAGCAAGCCCCCCATGTTGAGAAGGACCACAAGGGAGAGGGGAAGGCAGAGAACGAGCCAGGGCTCCCGACAGCGAGCCCAATCTCCTTCTCCGGCAGAGGGACTAGGCAGGGGCCATGCTGAGGTTCAGCAAGGCTCCAGGCCTGAGGGACGAAGGCTGAAGAGAGAACAGCAGAACAGGTTGCCCAAAAGAAATACCAGATGTACATGCAAAGTGAAGGACACGGCACAGCAAGGGTGAAACCTTCAGAGTGCAGCTCTACAACACGACTTGGTGCCAACAAGCAGTAACTCACCTGCAGAAAAGCTAAGTCCCCGGCTAAATTGCCAAGCAGGCAGGTTGCTTCCCCACTGTGAGACCTGGACAGAGCATCTCCATGCTGCAGGGCTTCAGCAAACCCTCCTCCCCAGCCTGGCACGATCCCTCTCCCAAGCTAGGCTGGGAAAGGAGGGGACTTGCTCATGAGGTTCCCCATCACTTGTTGCAAAGGGCAATGAGCTCCAAGGACACATCAAGAAGCACTTTGGTCCTTTTCCACTGATCCACTGGAACTACTGACTGCATATTGTGCTTCTCCCAGGACCCCCAAGATTTGCTAACAGAGCCCAACACGTTCGAGAGCGAGCGGGGGGAGAGAAAAGGCCGTGACAACACAAGCCCTTTAGTTTCATTTCCTTAAGAAACCAGGCTAAAGAAGATGGGAGTGGAAGCGACACACAAGAGAAAGAGAGAAGGATTTTCATTAATCCGATCAAACTTCCTGGAATATGATAACAGAGGCAATAACAGACACCTCCCCTCTGGCCAAGGACAAAGAAAGGCTTCCTAGTTATGAAGAAGAGGAAAAAAATTGGAGTAGAAAAAAGGAAATGACTCAAAAATGGCTGAAATGTCAGATGTTATTAAAAAGCCTTCACCTAGAGAGAAATAATGACTGATGAGAACAGGGATATGATGGGGGAAGCTGAACAGCTGGAGAACAAGCGGGATGGGGAGCAAGCACCTGAGAATGGCTCTACTCACTCCCGAAAGCCACCCTGGTGACTACAGCGGTGGGCTGACTTCTGGAGGTGTGCCTCGGGCAACTTGTGAGAAATTTGGGGTGCTAAGAGGCTGTGCCAACGAGGAGGGCGACAGCAGCTGCAGGAGACGGCAGCCCCAGTCTAGCCTCACCCCACCACAGACCAGCCGCGGTTAAATGCCTCCATATTTTGAAGCATCCTTTACAGAGGCCCTCATCCTGCCCTCCTGCCACCCCTGGGCCACATTGTCACTGTACCACGTTGCAGCGTCCCTGCTCTGACTGATTGAGGAGAGGAGCACGGATGCTACCTTGTTTTCTCAGGGTACTTGCAGCACCATCAGCACGGCCGGGAACCCAGAAACCCAAGCAGAAAAGCAAATTGAGCAGTCCCTCCAGCATCCCCGCGAGCATCACCCTGCAAGGGGGACACCCACGCCTCCGACCCCGCCAGGGACCGCCCCACCTTCAGAGGAGCAGAGCATCTGCAGCCAGGGCCGAGCAGAGCCGCAGCCGCCCGCTGGAGCCCGCAGCAGCTGGTGCCCACGTTAGGCA
>NW_009218619.1:18065-27150 GCF_000690835.1 Fulmarus glacialis
GGTTTTTTCAGCCCGCCGCGGTGACAGCCGGGGAGAGGAGCGTCTGGGCTGTATCGGTGTCACGCAGCATTGCGGGCTCGCTGGCTCCCGCTCCAGAGCAAAGGCAGCTCCATCCCAGCCCGGGAGGTTGAGCTGAAGTCACGCTGCTCTTGCTCTTCCAGCGCTGACACAAAGTCCCTTTCCTGCTCCCAGCGCGGAGACGAGCTAGCCCTCCCCAGCTGATCTGCCTCGCCGGCATCTCACAAGCAGCGGCACAACGAGTTTTGCAGGCAGGAGCAACTCAGATTCCCCGCAGCAGCTTCCCCTCTTGGCATCTCTCTCCACCGCTTCCCCAGCCGTCCGTGAGCTGCATTTGCAGATAACATCCCTCCGAACGCCCCCAGCAGAGACCCCGACATGCACATACCCAGCTCCCACCCCGGCTATCTGTGGAGGCAGACACACGTGCCCAGCCCTGCTTTGGCTCCACATTAATATGCACACAATATGGCCAGAGTTGCTCTGAATCTGACAATATTCACTTTTTGGAAAACAACAAGAAGTGAGAGCCAAACCGCACGCGTCTCCCTGCCGGAGCAAGGTCAAGGCTGGCAGGGAGCCGGGAGCTGCGGCTGCGCAGAGGCTGGACTCTTTTGAACCCTGACCATCATCTTTGGAGGAAGATACGGAGGCAATAAAGCCGTCACAGCAGCCACCATCGCCTTCTCCTTAGCAGCGTCCTCCTACCACCACCAGTCCGGACCAGCTCTCCCCAGACAGCCTGCTCTGGTTACTGGCGTTATTAGCACCTGTACTGTGCCCATGAGTCCTCACAGATTTACGAAAGCTTTGGGTATCCCAAGTGCACTTGGCAGCTGCCTCAGAGTGGATCAGCCTCAATCCAATGGGGATGGAGAGGGGCAAAAGGAGACCATGAAGCTGCCCCAGAGACTAGTTAACCTGGGTGCTCATAAGCAGCTCCCGATCATTTGGGATTAAGTCCTGCAAAATCTCATGCTTTTAGGAGAACAGGCTCAGGCAAACCTCCAGCTCACCAGCAACTATGCGGGAGCTGACCCACGATCACTCTCCTTGTGTACGCAGCTGCACTGGAGGAAAGAAAGGGAAAAAAACTGAGGGTGAAGGCAGCAGCATGGGAAGATCCTTCCGCTTCCTTCTCTGCAACAAGTTTTTGGCATTTCGAGGTACGCCAGGTCAGCCCATGTAGAGCCAAGAGTGCTTGGAAAGAGAAAGTCCAGGCTCTGAGTGATGGAGGACCTGCCACATCTTGGTCTGACAGACCAGGATGGCTCTTCCTGATGGGTCACTACACTTGTCCCCACCCCGGGCCAGTGGCAGCACCTCCCTGGCATCTCCAGTTGTTGGATTTCCTCGTATTTGCAGTGGAGAGAGGAGGAAACCAAGTGGCCAGTGTCTGCCAGCTACATGGCGTTGGTGGCTGCTTTCCTCACCTTTTCATCCTCCAGAATATGCATCATTTTTTTTGCAAGACTGGGGGAATTATCAATGCTTGCATCCATGGCTTGACCATATTGCAGCATGGTGTAAGACTCCTAGCTACCAGCCAACCCCGTTAGCTGTGTGTGCCTCGAGCCCGCGCTCACCCACTGCTCCAGGCTGCATTTACAGCTCAGAAATGAACTCCCGCAGCAGCGTAAGGGTTTATCACATGAAGATGGAGAGAGGAAAATCCCAATACTTTCAATCCAAAGTCTCTTAAAGAAACACATCCATTTAGAGCATCACTCATGTTTTATAGCCTCAGCACCTCCCAGCTATGCTGAACTTCAGTTTTCACATCCATTGCATCCCACACTGCTCCAAAATCCCCCAGTCAGTGCCACAAAGCCAGTAAGCCAGTTTGCCACTTCACCCCAAGATCACAGCATGTGACATTAGCCATTGGCTTCATTCGTAGACCAACCGATGAGCTTTCCCTGCCCTGCCAGCAAGCCAGTAAGGTCAAGAGGCTGAAATCTGCTGGAGAAAAAAGCCTGCTTGCTTCTGAGTTACACATCGGCCTGCCCAGTGACCTGTATGAACTGAAAACACCAGCATGCCCTCTGCATTCACCCATTAAAGAGAGACCCAGCTGCTCAAACCAAAGCAGTCAGTCCCCTTCCCTGTGTTCCACATCTCAAAGCCAGACATGTAAATGTAAATTATATATTTACTGCAAAGAGGATGGAATAGACACCTGGGACGCACACATGGAAGGTTAACAGGGATGAAGCGCAGTACACTGAGTTTTCGACAGCTGCTAAAGCATGCAGCTATTTGGACACAAGAGCATCCTTGTGGGTAACGTTAGCCAGACGGGCCGTTCACCTCTGCTCTCCTCACTGCAGGGACAGCTGAGGGGCTTGGAGGGCTCCCGTGATGGGTTGGAAGGGATTTTGGAAGTGCCTTTCCCATGCCCTGTCCTGAGATGGGAACAGCCCTCGCTGGCCACTGCCAGCACACTTGGCCAGCCCTTCCCCAGGAAGGTCACCAGCAACGATGGCATTTTCTTTGGCGGCCGCTGAGGGTCCATCTCTTTGGTGAAAGGATGAGTTTTGGGGGGTATTTCGCTTGATGCCACATCAGGGATGAGTTTCCCCTCCTGGACCCTGCTTCCCTGAACACCGCTGCACCCCTGATTAACACACCTCACAGCACAGACAGTAAAAGTAGTAAGTGTTCATTTATCCCAAAGATCAACACAGCCACTGCATTACTTAAAGACCAGATCTCGAGAGCAGAATTTCACCCTTTGTAGCCTAACAGATGTCCTGCACTGAGCCATGCAGCAATATTTAAATAAAAAATGGTGGCTGTACAATAGCCAAGTCATTTGAGAATTAAAGCGCTGGTATTTTTAGGCAGCGGGAGTACGTGTGGGAGAGATCTCAAAGTGCAGGCTGATGCCATTTGCTGCAGGGCAGTTAGAATTAGATTTATTGACGACATGTGATTTGAAAGCGACACCAGCGCTCATGAAGAGCCATGCAGTGATCAGCAATGCTGGGGCTTATTTCAGCTTCATTTCAAGAGACAAAATTTCTTTATTATATGTGTAAACACAAAGGACATGCAGAAAGAAAGCCATTTCTGCTTGCAGAGGTGCTCTGATTGCCATCTCCAAAACTGGCCACTGCAAAAGTCTTGGAACTAAATTAACTAGAAGATGATGATCAAAAGGGGAAAAAACTGCTCTTTTTTTAATATGGCAGCCCCAAAGTGTTGCCAATAACCGAGTGATTATCATCCAAGTTTTGATGCTGGGGAGGAGGAAAGAGAAGTCTCTCTCCATCAAACACTAGCCGCTCTCTAGGTGGCACATCTGGACATCAGACAGGTAACAGCAGCAAAGCAAACCCTTTCTGGATCTGGGCTCGAAGGAAAGACAGCTCAGATCAGGAAAGATGAGCCTTCTGGCTCCAATTAATGGGTTAAAATGAGTCAAGCCATGTTATTCTGCACATGGTGACTGAAGAGCCCAAGCCCCCCAGAAGAGTTCAGGGAGGTGTCTCTCCAAGGGATGCTAGCAGTGACCTTAGAGACCCTGCTCCGTCCCCGGTGTCCCAATGAAGCTCGAGGGCACCTGCCTCCAGGTGCTGCGATGCTGGCGAGGAGTGAGGACACCAACTCTGAGCAGGCAGATGGGAATCTCCAGGACTTCCACCCATTCGCTCTCCAGCACAGCCAGGTTTTCCAAGAGGCAAGGCAGCAGCCAACATTTGGTTTGCTTGACACCTCCATAGGTCCCTTAGGGGCTTGGGTCCTTTAGGGGCTTGGATTTGCAGCTCCTCTGCCCCTGCAAAGCCTCCTGCAATCCTCCTCAGCCTGTCTTAGCCCAAATGCCCAGCTCGCTTTCGCCACGCAGACTCAGCCCATCACCTCGCTGCAGGTGATGTGGGGATCAAGTCCCCCTTCGCCCATGCCAGCAGTGCATCCGTGGTCGGACATCACCACCGCTGACACCCCCAGCCCCGCAGCAGCTCTGAGGGTGGCACGGAGACAGGATCTCCACTGCATCCAGCACCTCTGCAGGGGGATGCAGCCAACAGCGACGCCATCCTCAGCCAGGGTGGGAAACACGTTACCGGCACAAAGAGATGGCAAAGGTACCGACAGCGCCACGTCCCAGTGACGCCCACCCTGGCTGACCCCCACTAGCCCTGGCCAGAAACCAGCTGTGGCGACACCGGGAAGCCCCACAGAAACAATCTCTCGCGCAGACACAGGAGAAAAGCAGGATCTGGCTGTGCCACCCTCACACTTCATTCCCACCACCCCTTCCCGAGAGTGGGGAGCTCAGCTTCACAGCATGCCAGGG
Organism: Fulmarus glacialis; assembly: GCF_000690835.1. Classification (NCBI taxonomy): domain Eukaryota; kingdom Metazoa; phylum Chordata; class Aves; order Procellariiformes; family Procellariidae; genus Fulmarus; species Fulmarus glacialis. Next base: position 22,384 of record NW_009218619.1, read on the forward strand.
AAAGCAAACGCAGGGAGAAGATATTCAGCAGCACCACAGCTACCTCATTCTGCAGAGAAACTGGCCAAGATACCGCAGCGCTTCCTGAGCCTCAAAACAATACCGTGCCCAAACAAGCCTTGAAACGCTGCCCTGCACTCCCCAAACCCAGGCATCACCCAGGGAGACCCAGAGTCTAGCTGGGTGCTCCCTTGGACGGAGCAGGAATTTCAAGGCACAGTGCTTTCCACCACTGTGGAAAGCCCAGACACAGGGCTCAGGTCTGAACCCAAGGACCAAGGACAGGAGGGTGCAGAGCCCATGTCCCCGGCTGTGGGGCTCTGGCCTGATTTGAGCTCCCCGAGTGGGCTCGCAGGACAGTGAGCCATCAAGGCTCTATGAGAGCTCGCTCCCCCAAATGAGAACGTCATCTCGCAACCTCGCCTGGAGAAATCACACTCACACAAGGTACTTGCGCATTATGTGGGACAGTTTGGGACCAGAATAACTTCCTCTCCTGGCTGATCAGCGTATGAATAAATCGGCCACAGCCAAAAATAACCTCTGGACCTTTTTTGACTCCTTCCTGCAAAACACTTTGGGGGGGATGCTAGAGAGAGGCCAAGATCTAGTTAGTACAGCTACCAGGCACTGAATTACAGGGCAGGTTAACTGGATTACTGAGGCTGTAAACTTTGTACAAGCCCATCTTTCTCCTCACTGTCTGCAGCCTCTGGCACCATGAACTTCTGCATGGGGAATAGTAGCAGGCACCATGACCAAGCCTATTTAATTCATGATTAAGAGCTCGAGATCAGGTTTATGACACCTGTGTTAATGCCACAGCAAGGCTGTTTATACACCCTTCCCGATTTTGGAAGCCAGAAAGGCCAGGCTTTGGCAGGAGAGGATCCGTCTGAGGATGCACTGCACTAACGAGACTCCCGGAAAGGTGAGCGTTGGGCTGGTAGCACGGCCGAACATCCCCCTTTCCCCAGGCTCCAGCCATCCGATGTGCAGCCCAGCTCCTACCTCTTGGCTATCGAACGCCCTAGGGCACAACGCAGTCGCCAGCCTCGCAGCAGCACATTTCTTCTGTCCCAGCACATTAGCCGCATCGCGAACGCTGCTAGCCGGGGAGGTAAAACCCATCTGTAATCATGGAGAAAATTCATTTCTACCAAGAAAGGGTGGAAACAAGAGCTTTAAATCAATGCGCCTGGTGGATGGGCAGTGATTTTGGGAGGGGGTCCCTGCCCTGGCGACGGATCCCCTCCCCTCCGGGAGCCTGGATGGAGAGTCCAGGTGGGAAGAGCATCCTTCCCTGCTGCACATCCCCACGGCACAGCGCTCGCTATTTAAAGAAATCGGCCGCATGTTGTCGACATCTCACCTCCCCGCGGAGGAGCTGGGCCCATGCCCCGGCATTTCCTGGCGTGGCACTGCCTCCGTGACCTGCCGGCAGGCAGCGGCAGGGGCTCGGCACAGCTGATGCTGGCTCGGAGGCTGCAGGGGAGAGAGGCATCATGCAGCAAAAAACCCTGGGAACTGCCCTCTCCTGGAAATCGGTCGCAACGGACAGGAGGATGGGGGAAATGAGCTCTCATCTGCCACTAGTTTTCTTCTTTTTTTTTTTTTCTTTTTGATGCAATTAAAGGCAGCCACCCAGCCGGTACCTCCTCGCGCTTGCTAAGAGAAGCGTGGCAGAAACTGAAAACCGGGAGCTGAAAAAAAAAATCTGCATTTCAGATAAATTCCAGCCTTGTCAGTCCTGCAGGATTACAGTGCTGGAGACAGCGACCCATGAGCTGATTTAAAACACCAGGGTGGAGATTCAGGAGAGGAAGGGCAACTTGGAGGACACAGGGTTAGTCCCCTCCTGGCCAGTGACTTTTGGCCCTGTCTGTTGGAGAAGGTTTGGCACCCAGCTCCAAGATCCCTCCACCTCCCCGCTGCGGGATGGAAATCGCTGCACTGCCAGCGCTGCACAGGGGCTGAGGGACAGACAGGGCTGCTCCATGCACGGCTTTGCACAAAAATGAGAGAGACATGAACACCCACTTCATTCCTTAGGGCATCCTCACTGTGCAAATTAAATGGAAGGCTTTACGACGTCCCCACAAGGATTTTAACCGGCTTGACCACAGCACAAACAGAAGTAAAATCCAATTATATCAAAGCAACTTTTTTTTAGCAGAGCCTTGAATCATTTTTCACTACTTCTGCTCCAGATGGGCCCAAATGCAGACCTGTCCCCCAACGCTGCAGTTGTTTCATGTGATATTTTCCCTTCCTCCCTCCCAAATGCCAACTCGTGTGAGCACACCCACACGTGCACCCACCTCCAAGCCTTTCGGCATCGTTTGCTCACAGAGGAGCCCTTTAAGCACTGAAAACTCCCAACCACGTCCCTCAGGAGCCTGGCCAGGGCTTGGACCCACCTGCGGAGCCCACGCCTGAGCCCTCACCCTCGGTCAGGACCGTCACCCCCACACTTGGCACTGGGCATTTCACAGAAAGCATCTGTAAAGTGGGGGGTTGTTATTGCATTTAACATCTCTATGGGAAGAAAGCTGGGAAACGGATCCAACATCCTTCCCCTCCAGTTAATAGCCCGAGACCTCCCAGCTCACTTTTGGGAGCCATCTGGGAAACCTCAGACTCACCAAAGCATTCTTTAGGAGGAAATTAATTGTAAAATAAGGCTTCAAGGTTTGCTAAAGAATCCAGTACCTTTCTGCTTTGCTGGAAAACATGAAATGGCACTACCCAGGCAGTCGACAGACACTCGTGCTAAAGTCGCTCTGTATCCCCAGAGAGTGGAGACCTCCAGAAGCATTTCCAGTTGGGTCCCAGTTTGGGTTCCGCACCCTCTGAGGCTCCAGGGCTGCCTCCCCCAGCTTCAGTATGAACTCCCACCTCCAACACGGTGTCAGGCTCTTTCCCAGCACTGACTCACGGCCACTGATCTCCCCACCCAGCACACCATGACCCCATCACCCACCCAGCTCGCACTCACTCAGCCCCCTCCTCCTCACACCACCATCCTCGTCCCTGTCCCTATCCCCCTGCACCCCAGAGGGAGCACCCTGAAAGGGCAAGGCTGTATCAAAAGATACAGACAAGGAGGTTTTCAGGGTGGTTTTTACTTCCAGCACCTTCTGAGACAATTGAGATAGGCAGGAACCCAAATCTCCAGCAGATTCAATCCCCCAGCATCTGCACTTCAACTGCTGGGGAGCGCCAAGGCATAGTTAGACCGAGCCACCGGTGCAGAGCAAGACCCGCTCGCCCTCACCATGAAGCCAGAAAGCTGCATGGAGACGGACGAGTCATTTAATCCCACATCTGCCAAGCTACAGCTGAGCTGGCCACCCCAGAAAGCCAAATCCGTCCATCAGTCCCACCACCAGTGTCTCAGGAACCTGCCAGTTTGAGGGCTCCCCCCTACTCTCCAGCTGGTCATATAGGTCCTAGACAACCTCCGGTCTGTCTCCTGGAAAAGAGATGCAGGAGGAGCCTGCACCAAAGCCGGGAAGTCATCCGTGCACCTGAGCACCTCCAGGCGCTGAGGGGATGGCACCAGCCACCTGTGCTGGGACTCCCTGACAAATATCCAGGGAAGTCCCCAGAGATCAGTCCCATTTCCCAACCAGCACTGTCCTGAGACGCTGGGCGCAGCACATCGCGGTGTCCCCAAAAGCACAGATACCTGAGACTCCCAGACCATCAGAGCTACAAAGACACCAACTTTCCATCTCCTCTGAAGCCCGGGCAGCACCGCAACCAAGAAACTCCCAAACCACACAGGCATGTTCATCCAGATACCAAACTCCAGCTCGCACCTTGCTTCTGCACCAGCTCACGCTCGCGAAGTGGCACGGTGGTGTTAAACCCACCACAAGAACCTCATTCCAGGGTACGAGCAGATGGTGGCAAATGAGCTTAAATGAATACTTTGCCAACCCTGACTTGGCCAAAACCAGGACGTCCCCAGTAGGTTTTGCACAGCTTTAACAAAACCCAGCTTCCTATGCCAATTGCTGTTATAATGATGCAATTTAGGGGATAAACAAGCCCTTAAAGGTCTGGTGTTATTCAGGAGAAAATCATGGTGTCTGGAGGCAGCTTGCCATGTCCATGACGAGACGGCAGCAGCCAACAGAGGATGGGAACGAGTGTGAGCACAGCTGGAGCTAGCCACACTGGCCGGATGCTCACTGGGCTGGTCCAGCCCCAAGCGCAGCGGGCATCCACCCAGTGCCGACATCCAGGCTGGACCAGCTTGGTGAGCATCTGTCCAGTGCCGAGCTGGACCAGCTTGGCGGGCATTTACCTGGTGCCAAGCTCCGGGCTGAACCAGCCCCACAAGCATCTGTCTAGCAAGCATCCCCATCAGCTGGTCCAGCCCAGAGCTCGGTGCCGGGCAGATGCCCACTGGGGTTGATCCAGCCCTGAGCTCGGTGCTGGGTAGATGCTTGCAGGGCGGATGCTCGAGGGCTAGAGACAGTACTGAGGGAGGCGGGAGGATACGGCGCTGGGAAATCAGAGAAGCAGGAGAAGGCCAGGGTAGGACCAGTCTTAGAATGCCCGCCCTCCCCCTCAGCGTAAGGTGGAAGCATGGGGGTGGTGGTGCAAAGGGACAGCTTGGGACCATATTGGGGGGCTGCCAGGGGCAGAGAGAAGATGAAAATCAAGGAACACCCCTCCCCACTCCTGGGTTACAGAAGTCACTGCCCCCCCATACCATGCAGCCTCCCGGGGGGGTGGATGTGCCCACCCTTCACC
>NW_009218620.1:0-7958 GCF_000690835.1 Fulmarus glacialis
AGCCCCCGCTGCTGACACCTGGGCACGGATACTCTAGCAGAGTGAGTGGTGGATATGGAGAAAGTTAGTTATAAAATCTATTTTCACTCCACTGCAGGGCTTTCCTTACAAATACTCTCTGATCCCGCGCTTCAATGCGTGTGTTTCGTGTTTATCAGTGTAGTGCATTGCTCTGGGGCACCACATTCTCCCGTCTCTCGTTTCCAGGGGTGGAGGGAGGAAAAAGATTTCTCTCTCTGTAATACTGCAGAAAATGAGGCATTTTAAAAGTAGTTCGCTTTATTTCAGTGAGGGCTTTGCAGAGTTGCAGTTTACAGAGTAAGCACTGGCCATGATGTCTATGGTTTAGTAGTATGTAGGATCCCAGTCTAACTTCTATCAAAGTTAATGGAAAGTTAAGGTAATCTGGCTTTTGATCCAAAATTTTTTGTTTCATTTTCTAAATGAATTTTCATTCTGCATGTACCGTGCTATGGTCTTATTTATTTTCCTTAGCCCAAGCTTATGTCTATGCACCAGCAAGAAATTTCCAGTGAATAAATTCTGAGTATTCTGTAGATGCAGATATGAGAAATGTAGATGACTGATTACAAAAAAAAAATTGCTATTTTGGTAAAATTAAAAATTACTATCTTCCAAGCAGCAAAACTTAACCATACTGATTACTATTTCACTACAATGCTAGAATCCATTAGAACAGTCTAATTTACACTGCAGTGAAATTCTTTTGATTTATTAAGGTTGTTCTTGTATTTATGGTAGAAGTAAAATCACCTTCTTAAAATGCTATAGGGTACAGCAGTTCATAAACTCTAGGTGCAGATTACAGTACCAGTTCTGAACATGGCTGACAACATTATTATGATGCTAGCTACCAGTGCAGCTACCAGTGCAGCATATAAAGATTATTATCATCATTACCAAGCCATAGGAAAAAATTATGGATTCCATTTGCTCAGATAAAGATACTTGTTATATAATATATCCAAAATATCAGCTTTATCCCATACATAATCTTTTAACTCTTCACCTCATTAGACGTGGACATAAATTACATTTTCTATGCAAAAACTACCTGATTGTAGACCTAAAGAAAAGCGAGGAAACAACAAAATACCATATTGACAGTTACACAAAATACCTGTTCTTCACGTGCAAGCTCTTTTCCTTATAGCAAATGCAGCTGTAGAGCATTACCTCTAAACAACCCTCAGTAATAACTGACATCATACTGTATTTGTACATTCTTTAGTGACAGTCAAAGAAGAGTCAGTCTTTACTGAGTGATGGTAGATACCTATTTCCTGGTTATCTGCAACAGAATCAACCTGAAATAGCTAGTCTTGTCTGATTCACAAGATTACCCTCATAGTCAATAAAGTCATATAAAAAGATATGATAAGTATGAAGTGGAAGTTTATTTTAATTGGTAGAATACAGTATAGATGTATATATATAACTTCAGTGTAAATACATAGAAATGTGATAAAATCATAGAGGTAGCCATTATTCAGTATGAAGGAAAAATGGAACCTTTATTTCATCATTTCTTTTAGAAAGGCAGAGAAGACCTGATAGCAGAATTCATTAGATCTCATGTTGGCTCAGTGGGTTATGAGTCAGGCTCCAAACTATGATTCAAGGTGATTGTTTTTATTCTCTCAGTTCCAGACTTATGAATTATTTGAAAATGCAAATAAAGCAAAAAAAGAATTGAGCAATTCTTTCTTAGTCTTCCTAAATAAATGTATACCATATATGACCTTTAGCTAGTTTAACCATAGTGAATGCCACAAATTTGTATGACTATTTCCACTATAGTTTTTTTAATGAAGCTCTAAGAACTCTTGAAACTCTTCAAACTGGCCTCTTTACCCAAGCTTCTCTTCAGTGAAACCTGATCTAATCTTACTAAAATTCTGCTAGAATATAGCACTTTCTGAATTTTCAGTGCAGAGGATCTTTGTTCAACTGTTACGAGTGAAATGGAAATCATGAGAGATATGGTTTTAGTACCTGAGATGGTAATGGGAAAAAAATTGGTTAGACACTCTAAAAAAAGGAAAGAGCTGCTTTGATGGAGCAGCTAATCCTGGAAACCATTTCCAGGCACATTAAGGACAAGAAAATCATGAGGAGTCGTCAGCGTGGCTTCACCAAGGAGAAGTCATGCTTGACCAACTGATAAACTTCTACGATAAAGTGACTGGCCTGGTAGATGAGAGGAGAGCAGTGGATATTGTCTACCTGGACTTCAAGAAGGCATTTGACACTGTCTCCCATAAGATGCCCATAGAGAAGCTGTTGATGTACGGGCTAGATGAGCAGATAGCGAGGTGTATTTAAAACCGGCTGAATGGCTGGGCCCAGAGGGTGGTGATCAGTGGTGCAAGGTCTAGTTGGAGGCCAGTGACTAGTGCTGTGCCCTAGGGATCAATACTGGGTCCAGTCCTGCTCAACATCTTCATTACTGGTTGGATTATGGGTCAGAGTGTACCCTCAGCAAGTTTTTCACAACACCAAACTGGGAAGAGTGGCTGATACACCAGAAGGATGTGCTGCCAGCCAGAAGGACCTCAACAGGCTGGAGAAATGATCCAACAGGAACCTCATGAGATTCAACAAGGAAAAGTGCAAAGTCATGCACCTGGGGAGGAACAACCTTATGCACCAATATATGCTGGGATCCACCCAGCTGGAAAGCAGCTTGGCAGGAAAGGACTTGGGGGTCCTGGTGGACACCAGGTTGAACGTGAACCAGCAATGTGCCCTTGCTGCAAATATGGTGAGTGGTATCCAGGGCTGCATTAGGAGGAATGTGGCCAGCAGGTTGAGAGAAGTGATCCTTCCCCTTTATTCAGTGCTGGTGAGGCCACCCCTGGAGTGCTGTGTCCCGTTCTGGCCTCCTCAGTACAAAAGAGACATGGACATAGTGGAGAGAGTCCAGTAAAGGACCACGAAAATGATGAAGGGTCTGGAGCACCTCATATATGAGGAAAGGCTGAGAGAGCTGGGACTGTTCAGCCAGGAGAAGAGAAGGCTCAGGGGGGATCTTATTAATGTGTATAAATACCTGAAGAGAGGGTGCAAAGAGGGCAAAGCCAGGCTCTTTTCAGTGGTGCCCTGTGACAGGACCAGAGGCAATGGGCACGAACTGAAACACAGAAGATTCCCTTGAACATGACGAAACACTTTTTTACTGTGAGGATGACTGAGCACTGGCCCAGGTTGCTTAGAGAGGTTGTGGAATCTTCCTTGTCGGAGACATTCAAAAGCCATCCAGACGCAGTCCTGGGTAACTGGCTGGTGGCCCTGCTTGAGCAAGGGAGTCGGACAAGATGACCTCCAGGGTCCCTTTAAACCTCAACCATTTGTGATTCTGTGATAAATATTTTCTCTCTAATTTTAGTCCATCAAGTTCATTAGACTGTAGGATTCAGACATACATTACCATAATGGACATATGTTAAAATTCGCTTGAGGCATTAATACCAGCTTTATTGTTTCCTGTGAAAACTGCAATATATTTACATTTGTGCTATCAGCTGTAGGACAGAAATCCAGCATGTACCACCACAACTGCCTGAGGAAATCCTGGAAATACATGAAGTTTGCGAGGGAAAGCATAATCATTCTCTTTTTCACTACGTAGATAGAAATGTATGTGACTTTTGAAGTCATATCTTGCGGCTTCCTAAAGTAAGTTACCCTAAAGTAAGTAACCACCTCACAAAGTTTTTTTCATAATCTCACAAATTCCATTTTAAAACTAGATTGGCTTGTGGTCCCTATACACCTTGTGGAAAGCTATTTAAGATATCACTTAGATTACTAGAATTCTTCTTCTATTTTCTAGCTTAAGTGCACACCATTTCTTCTCATGTCAACATTGACAGTTAACTTAAATAGTTCTTTTCTCTCCTTAATGCTTAGCCCTCTTGAGTATGATCCAATCCCCACCTAATCCTCATTTAGCTAAGCTAAAAAACACTTTTCTAAGGCTCCCTTTCTGTAACAGCTTTTTGTGTTCTTTGGGTCTCCCTACTAGCCTTTCTCTGAACTTGATCCTGTCGGAATGTATCACTCTTGAATGCAGCTGACCAGAACAGTAGAGACGATTCCTCTGGGCTCTTCCTGATGTTTTCTGCAATATTCTTAATAATCTGAACCTGGAGTACCCAACCTGACTCTTAAAGACCGCATTTACATTTTTCTTGGCAAGTAACGTCCATGTCCCAGGGTCATTTTGCAATTCACTGATAAAGAAAGTAGTGAGAAGGCTGCCCGCTTTGTAGCAGCCTACATCTGTGCGTGTTGCCTTGGGGAGGGAGGGTGCTCCTGAGAGCAGTCAGCCTTCTGCTTTTATGCTAAGGTGGTCCACACCATGTGTCCAGTCTGGGTCACCTGAGTGAAAGCCCCAGATCTTCACTGCTAGACCACAGGTGAAGTATGGGACTTGAGCCCACAGCACCATGAAGACAAAGCCACACGGTGCTGCCACGGAGTTGGCCAGGGCAGCTTTCCTCTGAGACAGTACAGGCTTGACCTTCCTCTTGCAAAGGCACCTCCTGACGGGGACTTGTGTGCATAGTGATCTCCCTATAATTCTTTCTCATAAAAACAAAAAGGAAATTTGTTTAATTTTAGTTTGCTTGTTTGTCAAATCATCAGGAAAATCATCCTGGAGCAGAAAACCTCACGTCATATTAAACGATATGTTTGAAGTAGACATTGCTGAGACTGATCAAGCACAGATTTATTTGCTTCAGGATAATAGTACTGATACTCAAAACCTGTGTTTCTCAGTTGCTCAATACCAAAGACTTGTTTCTTTTGTTTGTATGTTCAGTCATGGACAAGAAACGAGAGGACAATCGTTGTGTGGGCAGTTAAGGTATCCAGTACAGAGACTGATGAGATTGATAAGTAGCACAATGTACTTATCCGTTTCTCCTTCCCACTGTATTCTCTGATGTTTTGATAGTACTGAAGTATAAAGGAAATGTTGCTAAAAGCTATCAACAGTGTACTGAGAAAACACAATAGAAAACAGCAAGTAGTGGGCAATCACACAAAGTTGCTAATCAAGTTGAACCAGCTTAAAATAAACTCTGTACGATGAGGTTGCACAGATTCCAGCAATGAAATTAGCCTCCTATGAATATTTCTTCCTTGCTGATGGTAGTAAGATACAGTAAGAAGCTCTTACCCATATCCACCTGATAAAACTTGTCCTCTGTTGGACAGTGCAGCTGCCTTCCTCTCACAAGTCCTAACCAACAAATTTGAACCCATGAGGAGTTGAATTAAAGGCTTGATTTCAGAGCCAGAAGAAAATAACTGAATTTTTCCTGTTCCCTTCATTTGGCTCTGGATCAGTGTTTCAAAATAATAGCATCTCCTAGTAAAGATTTAATTCTGTTAATCAGCCTTTGCAATTATTTCTTGTTCCATGCTTCAGTTCCCAGGTTGTACAATGAAAGGCTGATATTTACCACAATTGGTTGGTAATTCATTTTTACCATAATTTTTTCTCCAATAGAGAATACTGATTTATCAGAACCTACACTTCTGAAGGCAAAATAATGCTTTGACTGATATCTTCAGTCAAATTTTGAAAAATGAAGTTCTGGATACTACAGTATGTTTCTAGGGACTTTTTTCCCCCCAATTTAAAAAAAACTTTTTACTTTTAATTTCTAATTAGTTTATAATGTCATGCATACCAGATTGATAGCTAATCCTTTCAAATTCTCAAATTGAAATGTTTTGACTTACCCATCCATATTTCTTCCTTCCCAGGGTTTCAATTTTTTTAATGTTTTGTACATACTAAACATTTTGACTTTCTTGTCAAATCATGATTAAAATATCTTTGCATTTCTGATTTCCAAAAGTTTTGGTGTACTAAGAAAACTTGTTTTTAAAAATGCAGCTCCAACAGTTACCTTGTCTTTAAAGTTGCTGTGGTGGGTTCACCTTGGCTGGCACCAGGTGCCCACTAAGCTGCTCTATCACTTCTCCTCCACTAACAGGATGGGGGGAAATATGATCAGTCAAGATGAGGGCAGGGAGATCACTCACCAATTACCATCATGGGCAAAACACACTTGACTTGGGGAAATTAATTTAATTTATTGCCAATTAAACAACGTAGGATAGAAAGAAATAAAAACTAAACTAAAAACACCTTCCTCCATCCCTCCCTTCTTCCCAGGCTCAACTTCACTGCCAACTCTTCTAACTCCTCCCCCCAAGCAGTGCAAGGGGATGGGGAATGGGGGTTGCATTTGTCTCTGCTGCTCCTTCCTCCTCACATTGTTCCCTTGCTCTAATGTGGGGTCCCTCCCACAGGATACAGTCCTTCATGAACTGCTCCAATGTGGGTCCTTCCCATAAGCTGCAGTTCTTCAAGAAATGCTCCAGTATGGGTCTTTTCCAGGAATAGAATGTTCCAGTGTGGGCTCCTCTCTAGAGGCCATAGTTCCTGCCAGGAGCTTGCTCCTGCGTGGAGTCTCCACGGGCTGCAGCTTCGTCTTCAAGAATTGCTCCAGTATGGGTCTTTTCCAGGAATGGACTGTTCCAGTGTGGGCTCCTCTGTAGAGACCACAGTTCCTGCCAGGAGCCTGCTTCTGCGTGGAGTCTCCACGGGCTGCAGCTTCCTTCAGGGTACATTGGCCTGCTCTGGTGTGGGGTTCTCCGTGGGCTGCAATGTGGATAGCTGCTCCACCATGGTCCTGCTTGGGCTGCGGGGGAACAACTCACATCACCATGGTCTTCACCACGGGCTGCAGGGGAATCTCTGCTCCAGTGCCTGGAGCACCTCCTCCTCCTCCTCCTTCAGACCTTGGTGTCTGCAGGGCTGTTTCTCTCACATTTTCTCACTCCTCTCTCTCAGTTGCTGTTGTGCAGCATTTTTTTCCCTTTCATAAATATGTTATCACAGAGACATTACGTCACTGATTGGCTTAACTTTGGCCAGCAGTGGGTCCATCTTGGAGCCAGCTGGAACTGGCTCTGTCAGACATGGGGGAAGCTTCTGGTGCCTGACAGAAGCCACCCCTGCAGCCCCCCACTACCAAAATCTTGCCATGTAAACCCAATACAGTTGCTTTGAGATCCATAAGTGAACGAATCTGAGTAAGAACTATACCTTTAACTGCACACTTTGAGGAAAGTGTGTGTTACACCAGACACCTCCAATCACTTCTATTAAATACAGCTGGGGATCAATGGTATATTTGTCTTATACACTTGCACAGCATGTCTAAAACTGCAAAGCACTCCTTGCTATGATCCCTGACACGGAACCTTGCAGCAGCACAAAGAGGCTTGCATCCATACTGGTCATCTAACTCTCTAGACAAGGTGGCCTTGCCCATGTTCTTTATTGGGAGTGCTAACATCGACATTATGCTCGGGAATTGTCTGGGAGTGCTGCCAAAATCATGCCAGGGACTGTTCCATGAATTTAACAACACGGACAATTGAATTCCAGTGCTTGGAATTGCTCCTGGGCCCTGCTCAGTTCACCATCTAACAAGTTGCCTTGGAGTGCTGTCTGATCTTCCACCATCTTTTACTAACATGCTCTTATTGCCTTGGTGTGTGGAAGTGCTATTATTCATGCTTTAGAGGTGAGAAACTAATATATCAAATATAAAACTTAAATGGATAGAATTTCATCCCATCAAAAGTCTGCAATATCTGAAAGTAGAGGACTTAATTGTCTTAAAGAGGGATTTGTCAGCTGGCTGCAGAAGGAACTTGAATAACTGATTTAGTGTAGGTGACTACGCTGGGCTAGCCAATGCTGTGATGAACGATGTGGTATTGGCTGCATTCATATGGCCCTTGGCATCTACGTGTTACGTGGTGGCAACATCCAAGACACCTGTCATGGTTTAACCTGGCAGGCAGCCAAATACCACGCAGCCGCTCGCTCCCTCCCCTCCCCC